>NC_073694.1:125827153-125896876 GCF_029784165.1 Wyeomyia smithii
GTTGGCTGGTCAGTATGTCCCCTGAGCATACTCCAGCAGCCGGACGTTTGCTTCAGGTGTTTCGAGGGAGGACACAAGTCCTGGACCTGCAAGGGGCCCGATAGGAGCCAGTTATGTAGGCGTTGTGGTGGTGCTGGCCATAAAGCTAAAGACTGCGGGGAGCCTCCCAAGTGCTTGGTATGTACTGGAAAATGGGACGCCAAGCACTTTATGGGAGGCCCACGGTGCCCAGCCGGTAAGGCGGCCACGAAACCACGGGCGTGAGGGTGACACAATTGAACCTGAACCATTGCTATGCGGCACAGCAGCTGCTATACCAAGCAGCGTCTGAGTCGCGGTCGGACATCGCAATCGTATCGGACCCCTACTGCATTCCTCCCGGAAACGGTAATTGGGTTGCAGATAAGTCCAGTACGGCGGCCATATGCACGACCAGCAAGTTCCCGGTTCAGGAGGTTGTGTCAACCTCAAATGAAGGATACGCGGTTGCCAAGGTGGACGGAGTGTTCTACTGCAGTTGTTATGCTCCGCCGCGTTGGTCTATCGAAAGGTTCACCCAGATGGTCGATTTGTTATCTATGGAGCTGACGGGACTAACACCCTTAGTAGTAGCGGGCGACTTCAACGCTTGGGCTGTTGAGAGGGGAAGCCGCCGCACGAACCGGAGGGGTCAGATCTTGTCGGAAGCTTTGGCAAAGCTCAACCTAGATCTGGCCAACGTTGGAACCAAGTGTACATTCAGCAGAAATGGTGCGGAGTCGATCATCGACGTGACGTTCTCCAGCCCAGGACTGATCGTGAACTGGAGGGTAGACGATGGCTACACCTATAGTGACCACCAGTCGGTCTGCTATAGCGTAGTCCAGAACGTGAGGCGGCAGGCGACGGGTAGAGCCAATACTCCGACCGTCCGCGGGTGGAAGACATCGCATTTCGATGCCGAGGTATTTGCAGAAGCAATGAGAAGAGAGCGCGAGGGGGGCAGTTGGCTCCGCCCGAGTGCTGACCAATTAGTTGCCACATTATCACGGGCGTGCGACGCCACCATGCCTAGGACCCGCCAACCTAGGAACGGTAAGTCACCGGTATACTGGTGGACCGACGCGATAGCGGACCTCCGTAGCGCGTGCCTCCGTGCAAGACGGATGTTGCAACGTGCACGTACCGATGCACAGAGGGTAGAGCGCCGTGTAGTATTCGGATCTGCAAGATCGGCGCTTAAAAGTGCGATAAAGGCGAGCAAAAGGGCCTGCTTCGATAGGCTATGCGCGAGTGCCAATACGAATCCGTGGGGCAACGCCTACAGAGTCGTAATGGCGAAGACCAAAGGCGTGTTGGCGCCTGCAGAGCGATCACCAGCGATGCTGGAGCGCATCATCGAGGGACTCTTTCCACGACACGAGCCAAATCCTTGGCCTCCGGTTGCTGAGTCTCACGTCCGACGTTCCAGTATCTCAGACACAGACCAGGGATGGTCGGCCAACCTGCCGGGCATCCAATCCGTGAGAGACGGCAGCCGTGCAGAGGTTGTGGAGGAGGTAAGGGTTACGAATGAGGAACTCATCGTGATCGCCAACTCCCTAAAGGTGAGCAAGGCACCGGGACCGGATGGAATCCCGAACTTGGCCATCAGGACGGCCATGAAAGTGGCCCCTGATCTATTTCGAGCAGTCATGCAGAAGTGCCTGGATGACTGCCTCTTTCGGGACAGGTGGAAGGTGGAAGCGACAGAGATTGGTGCTGTTGCCGAAGGCTGGGAAACCGCCAGGGGACCCATCGGCATACAGACCTATCTGTCTGCTGGACACTACGGGCAAGGTGCTTGAGAGGATTATCCTCAACAGACTGGTGAAGTACACAGAGGGTGTAAACGGTCTGGCAAGTAACCAGTTCGGCTTCCGGAAAGGTAGATCCACGCTGGATGCTATTCTCTCTGTCACCAAGACGGCAGAGGTAGCACTCCAGCGTAAGAGTTGGGGCATTCGCTATTGCGCAATCGTCACGCTTGACGTGAAGAATGCATTCAATAGCGCCAGTTGGGACTCCATAGCGCTCGCGCTTAGGAGCATCCACGTACCGGTGTCGTTGTACAAGATTTTGGAAAATTATTTCCAGAATCGGGTACTAGTTTACAACACGGAGGAGGGTCAGAAGTGCGTCCCAATCACCGCAGGGGTACCGCAAGGTTCCATCCTGGGCCCGGTGTTGTGGAATGTCATGTATGACGGGGTGTTGAAACTAAAGTTCCCTGTAGGGGTTGTGATCGTCGGTTTCGCAGACGACATCACGCTAGAGGTCTACGGCGAGTCGATCGAAGAGGTCGAGTTGACGGCCGCGCACTGCATACGCAAGGTCGAAGACTGGATGCACTCTAGGAAACTGGAGTTAGCGCACCATAAAACGGAGGTTACGGTTGTGAACAACCGCAAATTAGAGCAACAGGCGGTGGTCAGAGTCGGTGACTGCACCATTACCTCAAGGCGTTCCTTGAAGCTCTTGGGGGTTATGGTTGACGATAAGCTCACATTTAAGAGTCACGTCGACTATGCCTGTAAGAGGGCTTCAACGGCCGCTGCAGGACTATCTCGAATGATGTCCAATAGCTCAGCGGTATATGGCAGCAAGCGTAAACTTCTTGCCAGCGTGGTTTCGTCCATACTTAGGTATGGTGGGCCAGCGTGGTCCAAAGCGTTAGGTACCAACAGTCATCGTCGAAAACTGGAAAGTACCTACAGGCTCATGTGCCTGAGGGTTGTGAGCGCGTACCGTACAGTGTCATACGACGCAATCTGCGTCCTGTCCGGCATGATGCCTATCAGCATAGCCATTAAGGAGGACGTAGAATGCTTCGATCAACGTGACACAAGGGGTATACGAGGCACCAGAATGTCATTCTCGATGATCAGATGGCAGCAGGAATGGTCCAATTCCGCAAAGGGTAGATGGACGCATCGACTTATTCCGGACGTATCCGGATGGGTCGGGAGGCGCCATGGAGAAGTTAACTTCCACTTGACACAGATTCTGTCAGGTCATGGTTGCTTCAGGCAGTATCTACACAGATTCGGGCATGCGGGGTCCCCCATGTGTCCCGAGTGTGCGGATGCGGAAGAAACTGCTGAGCATGTCTTCTTCGTGTGTCCTCGTTTTGTGCATGCGCGGAGCGACATGATGGTAGTGAGCGGGCCAGACACCACTCCGGACAACCTAGTTCGGAGGATGTGTAAAGACCCAAACATTTGGAGGGCGGTTTGTACAGCCGCCTCTCAAATAGTTTTAGAATTGCAAAACAGGCGACAGGTTGACCACCGACACGTCAGTGTTAGCTAACGGCCAGTCTCCAGGTTAGTTAGCTAAGTTAGCAAAGAGATCTATAGAACCAAGAGGGTGCACAGAGCACAAAAGCCGCTTCCCGAAGCAATACCTAGCGGTGGTCCCGGGGAGTATTATGGGCTGGAGACTGGAGGGGTTTTAGCGGGTCCGGTCACTGATTCAAACCAACCCCACACTCCCTGAGGTTGGTCACCTCAGGGGTTTGGATGCAAATTTCCCCTCCACCTGAAACAAAACAAAAAAAAAAAAAAAAAATATATATATATATATATATATATATATATATATATATATATATATATATATATATATATATATATATATATATATACATATACATATATATATATATATATATATATATATATATATATATATATATATATATATATATATATATATATATATATATATATATATATATATTTATATATATATATATATATATATATATATATATATATATATATATATATATATATATATATATATATATATATATATATATGTATATATATATATATATATATATATATATATATATATATATATATATATATATATATATATATATATATATATATATATATATATATATATACATATACAAATTTATATATATTATATGAGGAAAATTTTACGTCGGTTCAATCTTTTGGAAAATAAAATGCATGATTTTCCCCATAAGACTAGGGTTTCTTTACTCAAGCCAAACAATAATCACGTTGTCAAGATGAATGAGGTTATTTTCAGTTGGTCTGACAAGGTTAAGTACTTGGGACTAATTTACGATAAAAAACTTATTTTCAAAGAGCACATTGAAAGTATACAAGCCAAGTGCATCAAATATACGAGATGTTTATATCCTCTCATTAACAGGAATTCTAAACTTTGTTTAAAGAACAAACTTTTGATTTACAAACAAATTTTTGAGCCAGCAATGCTTTATGCAGTACCGATCTGGTCAAGTTGCTGTTCAACAAGGAAGAAAACGCTCCAAAGGATTCAGAATAAAATTCTGAAAATGATTTTGAAGCGTCCTCCTTGGTTTGGTACACTCGAATTACATAGACTTACTGGTGTTGAACCATTGGAAACTATGTCAAATAAAATTATTAACAATTTTCGACAAAAATCGTTGCAATCCTCAATTGCCACGATAAGCTGTCTTTATAGCCAACAAGTTAGCAATTAAGTTAGTTGTAAGTTTACTTCCCCTTTTGTGACAAGTAGGTTTAAGTCCCTACGAATGATAAATTCTAATTGCGAAAAATTACAAATTTCTAACAGTGTTGAGAAGTCACCATTTGTGATTGGACACACATACTCATTATTTACTAATATTTATCATAAATACTTGAGCTACCAACAAATCCCCTCCTTAAAAAAAAACAGTGTTCGGAACATATCGGATTTAAAAAATGTAAATTCAAATTGCACACTGCAAACCGTCAACAGAATAACAAATGGCTCGTATTAGTCTGATAATAATAACGTTTTTAAACATGTTTCAGTACAATTAATCACACTATTTTCATATTTACAAGTTTAATTCATCTATATTCCGATAACTAACGAAGAATACTTCGTTAAACTAATCATTGTTTATGTTTTGGATCACCAGCACGGAGTGCCAAAATCATGTTTTAAGTTTATATCATACCAGTCACATGTAGGACAATCGTGTAAGCACAAACCATGACATAAAACATCGCCTGCTAGTTTCTATAGAGCAAATAGTGAATTATTATTTTGACGTTAAAAACTGCATTTTGAAAACCCTCCTTGAAGATATTAAAACTGTATTGAAAATGAACACAAAAATGAAAATGAAGGTGGAAGTGAATATAAAGAAGAATGCGATAAAAAGAAGCAATGTGATATAGTCACTTTGAAAAGAGCAAGTCATAAATGATATAAACTCAATAACTAAATAAAAATTTTATGTTTTTTTATCAGCATGTTTGTATACCTGGTACAACTCGTGATTCATGCGTCTGCGCCACACTCCGTCTTCCAGTTTACCGCCAAGTATCGATCGCCGAACTTTACGCTCAAAAACTCCGAGCACTCGTCGATCAGCTTCCTTCAGCGTCCATGCTTCATGTCCGTAAAGGGCCACCGGGAGTATCAGCGTCCTATACAGCGCTAGTTTTGTGCGAGTTTGCAAACTACGGGACCTTATCTGGTTACGAAGTCCGTAGAAAGCCCTGTTCGCAGCTGCAACTCGTCGTTTCACTTCACGGCTCATATCGTTGTCACATGTCACAAGCGTACCAAGATAAACGAATTCGTCAACCACTTCAAATCGTTCCCCATCTATCTCCACCTCAGCACCAACACCACGGGGACTCCCACGCTCTCTGCCAGCTACCATGTACTTCGTTTTAGCAGAGTTAATGACAAGTCCCAATCTCGCTGCTTCTCTCTTAAAAGGTACGAAAGCCTCCTCCACGGCCTTACGGTTGATACCGATGATATCGACGTCGTCCGCAAAACCAATAAGCATGTGAGATTTCGTGATGATCGTACCGTTTCTTTCGACGTTTGCTCTTCGTACTGCACCCTCAAGAGCGATGTTAAACAGTAGGTTGGAGAGCGCATCCCCCTGCTTCAGTCCATCCAACGTCACTAAAGCGGCTGATGTCTCGCCAGCTATCCGCACGCACGATTTTGATCCCTCCAGTGTCATACGACTCAGCTTTATTAGTTTCGTAGGGAAACCGTGTTCCAGCATGATCTGCCACAGCTCGTTTCTTTTCACTGAAACATATGCCGCCCTGAAGTCCACAAACAGATGGTGAGTCGATAAGTTGTACTCCCGGAACTTATCGAGGATCTGTCGCAGGGTGAAAATTTGATCCGTCGTGGAACGCCCTTGTCGAAAACCAGCTTGGTATTCGCCAACAAAGGATTCCGTGTACGGTCTCAATCTGAAGAACAGGATACGGGAGAGCACTTTATATGCGGAGTTGAGCAACGTTATCCCTCGATAGTTGCCACAATCCAATCGATGGCCCTTCTTATAGATAGGGCATATGAGGCCTTCCAACCAGTCGTTCGGCATTTGTTCGTCCTCCCAGATTCTTAGTATTATCTGGTGGACCGCATAGTACAGCCGCTCGCTTCCCGCTTTTAGAAGTTCGGCCGGGATACCGTCCTTCCCAGCGGCCTTGCCGTTTTTCAGCTCACTAATCGCCTTTTTCACCTCCTCCTGTGTTGGTGGCTCCACAGCTTGTTCGTCACTCATAATCGTCATCCTGATCCTGCTCTGCTCATCCGGCTCCTCACCGTTCAATAGCGCCTGAAAATGCTCCTTCCACCTGGCTGCAACCGTCGGTTTATCAGTAAGCAGGTTGCAGGTATATATATCTATATATATATATATATATATATATATATATATATATATATATATATATATATATATATATATATATATATATATATATATATATATATATATATATATATATATATATATATATATATATATATATATATATATATATATATATATATATATATATATATATATATATATATATATATATATATATATATATATATATATATATATATGTACATATATAAATTTATATATACATATATAAATTTATATATACATATATAAATTTATATATACATATATAAATTTATATATATTATATGAGGAAAATTTTACGTCGGTTCAATCTTTTGGAAAATAAAATGCATGATGCTTGAAAGACTTTCATATGCTATAAAAAACATACTTTACTTTACTTTTTTGGCTAACGGACCGTTCACCGGTCCAGGGCCGAACGAATTAGAGATGTCCAGCTTCTTCTGTCTTGAGCAGCCGTTCTCCAGTCTTCCCATACACCAGCAGATCGTGCATCTTCTTCCACCGCGTACATCCACCGCGTGCGAGGCCTACCACGGAGTCGACGGCCTCTTGCTGGTTCTCTACTGAAGATAGTTTTGGCGGCTCTCTCGTCAGGCATCCTGGCTACATGTCCAGCCCACTGAAGCCTGCCCCGCTGTATTACCTTCACTGTATGGGCTGTGGAGCAGTATTGGCTGTGGAGCAGTATTGGCTGTGGAGCAGTATTCACGGCGCCATCGAAACGACTGCGAGAGAGGTGGTAGGTACGACGCGTGGTAGACAGCCTAACGGCTGGTTCGATGCCGAGTGCCAGAGAGCGACAGATGAGAAGAACCGTGCCAGGAGCCGCATGCTCACTGCGGCTACGCGTCAGAACAGAGAGAGGTACAGGGTGGCAAGAGCTGCCGAAAATAGAACCCACCGTCGAAAGAAGCGCGAGTACGAGGAGCAGGTGCTCGCCAGCGCAGAGGACAGCTATGCTGAAAACGACGTGCGGAGATTCTATAGAACTGTCAACAGAGTCAGAAGCAGGAATTTTCCTGTGCCGGTCATGTGTAATGACAAGGACGGCAACCTGCTTACTGATAAACCGACGGTTGCAGCCAGGTGGAAGGAGCATTTTCAGGCGCTATCGAACGATGAGGAGCCGGATGAGCAGAGCAGGATCAGGATGACGATTATGAGTGACGAACAAGCTGTGGAGCCACCAACACAGGAGGAGGTGAAAAAGGCGATTAGTGAGCTGAAAAACGGCAAGGCCGCTGGGAAGGACGGTATCCCGGCCGAACTTCTAAAAGCGGGAAGCGAGCGGCTGTACTATGCGGTCCACCAGATAATACTAAGAATCTGGGAGGACGAACAAATGCCGAACGACTGGTTGGAAGGCCTCATATGCCCTATCTATAAGAAGGGCCATCGATTGGATTGTGGCAACTATCGAGGGATAACGTTGCTCAACTCCGCATATAAAGTGCTCTCCCGTATCCTGTTCTTCAGATTGAGACCGTTAACGGAATCCTTTGTTGGCGAATACCAAGCTGGTTTTCGACAAGGGCGTTCCACGACGGATCAAATTTTCCCCCTGCGACAGATCCTCGATAAGTTCCGGGAGTACAACTTATCGACTCACTATCTGTTTGTGGACTTCAGGGCGGCATATGACTCAGTGAAAAGAAACGAGCTGTGGCAGATCATGCTGGAACACGGTTTCCCTACGAAACTAATAAAGCTGAGTCGTATGACACTGGAGGGATCAAAATCGTGCGTGCGGATAGCTGGCGAGACATCAGCCGCTTTAGTGACGTTGGATGGACTGAAGCAGGGGGATGCGCTCTCCAACCTACTGTTTAACATCGCTCTTGAGGGTGCAGTACGAAGAGCAAACGTCGAAAGAAACGGTACGATCATCACGAAATCTCACATGCTTATTGGTTTTGCGGACGACGTCGATATCATCGGGATCAACCGTAAGGCCGTGGAGGAGGCTTTCGTACCTTTTAAGAGAGAAGCAGCGAGATTGGGATTTGTCATTAACTCTGCTAAAACGAAGTACATGGTAGCTGGCAGAGAGCGTAGGAGTCCCCGTGGTGTTGGTGCTGAGGTGGAGATAGATGGGGAACGATTTGAAGTGGTTGACGAATTCGTTTATCTTGGTACGCTTGTGACATGTGACAACGATATGAGCCGTGAAGTGAAACGACGAGTTACAGCTGCGAACAGGGCTTTCTACGGACTGCGTAACCAGATAAGGTCCCGTAGTTTGCAAACTCGCACAAAACTAGCGCTGTATAGGACGCTGATACTCCCGGTGGCCCTTTACGGACATGAAGCATGGACGCTGAAGGAAGCTGATCGACGAGTGCTCGGAGTTTTTGAGCGTAAAGTTCTGCGATCGATACTTGGCGGTAAACTGGAAGACGGAGTGTGGCGCAGACGCATGAATCATGAGTTGTACCAGATATACAAACATGCTGATAAAAAACATAAAAATTTTATTTAATTATTGAGTTTATATCATTTATATCATTTCAAAGTGACTATATCACATTGCTTCTTTTTATCGCATTCTTCTTTTTTATTCACTTCCACCTCCATTTTCATTTTTGTGTTCATTTTCAATACAGTTTTATTATCTTCAAGGAGGGTTTTCAAAATGCAGTTTTTAACGTCAAAATAATAATTCACTATTTGCTCTGTAGAAACTAGCAGGCGATGTTTTATGTCATGGTTTGTGCTTACACGATTGTCCTACATGTGACTGGTATGATATAAACTTAAAACATGATTTTGGCACTCCGTGCTGGTGATCCAAAACATAAACAATGATTAGTTTAACGAAGTATTCTTCGTTAGTTATCGGAATATAGATGAATTAAACTTGTAAATATGAAAATAGTGTGATTAATTGAACTGAAACATGTTTGAAAACGTTATTATTATCAGACTAATACGAGCCATTTGTTATTCTGTTGACGGTTTGCAGTGTGCAATTTGAATTTACATTTTTTAAATCCGATGTGTTCCGAACACTGGCTTTTTTTAAGGAGGGGATTTGTTGGTAGCTCAAGTATTTATGATAAATATTAGTAAATAATGAGTATGTGTGTCCAATCACAAATGGTGACTTCTCAACACTGTTAGAAATTTGTAATTTTTCGCAATTAGAATTTATCATTCGTAGGGATTTAACCCTACTTGTCAAAAAAGGGGAAGTAAACTTACAACTAACTTAATTGCTAACTTATTGGCTACAAAGACAGCTTATCGTAGCAATTGAGGATTCCAACGATTTTTGTCGAAAATTGTTAATTATTTTATTTGACATAGTTTCCAATGGTTCAACACCAGTAAGTCTATGTAATTCGAGTGTACCAAACCAAGGAGGACGCACCAAAATCATTTTCAGAATTTTATTCTGAATCCTTTGGAACGATTTCATCCTTGTTGAACAGCAACTTGACCAGACCGGTACTGCATAAAGCATTGCTGGTCTAAAAATTTGTTTGTAAATCAAAAGTTTGTTCTTTAAACAAAGTTAAGAATTCCTGTTAATGAGAGGATATAGACATCTCGTATATTTGATGCACTTGGCTTGTATACTTTCAATGTGCTCTTTGAAAATAAGTTTTTTATCGTAAATTAGTCCCAAGTACTTAACCTTGTCAGACCAACTCAAAATAACCTCATTCATCTTAACAACGTGATTATTGTTTGGCTTGAGGAAAAAAACCCTAGTCTTATGGGGAAAAATTATCATTTGAATTTTAGAAGCATTGGGAGAGATTTTCCACTATTGCAAGTATGAAGAAAAAATATCTGAACTTTTCTGCAATCGACTGCATCTGACACGAAGACTTTTTCCTTTTACGGAAATGCTTGTGTCAACGCAGAACAATGACTTTGTGCATCCTGGAGGAAAATCAGGAAGATCTGAAGTGAATATGTTGTAGAGGACTGGACCCAACACTGAACCTTGAGGTACACCTGCTCTGACAGGAAATCTATCAGATTTTGAATTCTGATAGACAACCTACAGAGTTCGATCAGTAAGATAATTTTTAAAAATTTTGATAAGGAAAATTGGAAAATTAAAAGTTTGCAATTTCGCAATCAAACCTTTATGCACACATCACTTTTATCACACATCACACATCAAACCTTTATAACACTGTCGAATGCTTTTTCTATGTCTAAAAGAGCAGCTCCAGTGGAATAACCTTCAGATTACAATAGATCAACTCTTCTGGTCGCAGTGAGGAAGTCCATACAGGAAAAATAAAAACCTTCAGATTTGTTAGCTCGTATTATATTAGTAACTCTGAGCAATTGATGAGTAGTGGAATGCCCATGGCGAAATCCAAACTGTTCATTTGCAAAAATTGAATTTTCGTTGATGTGTGACATCATTCGGTTAAGAATAATTCTCTCAAATAGTTTACTTATTGCAGAAAGCAAACTGATTGGTCGATAACCTGAAACTTCAGCTGGATTCTTATCCGGCTTTAAAATTGGAGTAATTTTTGCATTTTTCCATAATTTGGGAAAATATGCAATTTTGAAGCAGCAATTGAAAATTTTTACTAAAAATTCCATTGTGCTCTCAGGGAGATGTTTGATTAGTATATTAAAGATTCCATCGTCACCAGGTGCTTTCATATTTTTGAAATTTTTAATAATTGATTTTACTTTATTCAAGTTAGTTTCAATTATTTCTGCAGGTAAAAAATTCTGGGAAGAAATTAAATCAAATTGACGTGTGACTTTATTTTCAATTAACTCACAAAATTCAAATTTGAGTTATGAACACTCTCGAACTGCTGAGCAAGTCTTTGAACCTTTTGTTCATTGGATACAAGAAAACGTTCACCACCTATAAAACTGGAATAGGCTTTGAAGGTTTCTTAAGAATCTTCGAAAGCTTCCAAAAACGTTTTGAATATGGTTTCAATTTTTCAATTTTAGTCTCGAAATTTTGATTTCTAAGAAGAGTAATTCTATGTTTAATCTCTTTCTGTAAATCTTTATAAATAGTTTTAAAAACAGGGTCACGAGAACGTTGATATTGACGTCTGCGGACATTTTTCAAACGAATTAGAAGTTGAAGATTTTCGTCAATTATTGGTGAATCAAATTTCACTTGAGCCTTTGGAACAGAATAATTCCTGGCATCAACAATTGCACATTTTAATTCTTCCAAAGCGGAATCAATATTCACTTCGTTTTGCAAATCAAGCTCATTATTGGAATTTCTCTCAATATGAGTTTTGTATCTTTTCCAATTAGCCTCGTTATAATTAAAAACAGAGCTCATTAAACCCTATGATTAAACTGATTCATGTGATAAAGAAAAAGTTATTGGAAGATGGTCAGAATCAAAGTCAGCATGTGTGATCAAATCACTACATACATGACTTTGATCTGTTAGCACCAAATCAATTGTTGAAGGGTTTCTCACAGAAGAAAAGCATGTAGAACTATTCGGAGACAAAATAGAATAGTATCCTGAAGAACAATCATTGAATAAAATGTTGCCATTGGAATTACTTTGAGAATTATTCCATGATCGATGTTTAGCGTTAAAATCGCCGATTATGAAAAATTTTGAACGATTTCTGGTGAGTTTTTGTAAATCACCTTTACAATAATTTTTGTGCTCGCGTGTGCATTGAAATGGTAAATATGCTGCGGCAATAAATAAAATCCTAAGTTCAGTTTGAACTTGAATTTCCAAAATTTCAATAACTTTCGTCTCAAGATGGGGAAGAGCACGATGATTGATTCGGCGATGAATAACAATTGCAACTCCACCGCCGGAACCCTGAATCCTATCATATCTATTAACCACGTAATTGGGATCATATTTTAATTTCATGTTAGGTTTCAAAAATGTTTCAGTAATAATTGCAATATGCACATTATTTACTGTTAAAAAATTAAAAAGCTCATTCTCATTGGCCTTCAATGAGCGAGCATTCCAATTTAAAACTTTGATCGGTTTATTTAAAATCATTGCTAAATTTAAAATTAGAAACAATTTTAATTGTAAAATTGGTACCTATTTGAATGGCTTCAAACATTGATTTTGCCTGCAACATGGCGTTCATGAGATCGAACATTGCCTGTTGCAGAAAAGAAAGTTTACCTGCCGTAATAGGCCCCAGGCAGTTGACATTAGAAAAAATATTTTCGGTAGTAATATTAGCTGGGGTAATAGGTGTACAATTATTTTCTAGCGTGTTGTGCTTACCCATATTAACGGTCATTTTCGAACTACCAACATTAGGCGGTAGAATGTTCGAACTACCTGTAACCTGTGCATATGTTAAACGAGTATGCAAAGGAGTAGAAGAAGTGGGCGGTACTGGTACGCTTGGAGAATTTTGTTTTGAAGTTTGTTTTGATTGGGAAATTGTCTGCTCATAAAATATAGCCGAAACTCGTTTTAATTTACTGAGCACTCGGAAATTTCAACTGTCAAATTAATACGAAAACTTCGATAAAATTTACTGAAGTACGTCTACCTTGCCTTGCCTTAACAATTGCTAAGCGGACATTGGTAGAAATTTGACATATGGTACAATTCGCACAGCGAAAATTTTTACTCTCTTTCACAGGACATGTATCCTTTTTGTGAGAAGAGTCTCCACAAATCAGGCATTTTTGGTCCATGTTACAGAACTTCGAACCATGGCCATAACGTTGGCAAATACGGCATTGGGTGATATGCTTTTCACCTCCGCCAAACATCCTACACACTTAGATATTATCACCGAGTACGGTAAAATTAATTATTTCAACAGCTGAGATCTCGGCAAAAATCTCGGCAATACAACAAAATATCAAGATTCTGTAAAACCAACAACAACTTGTCAAATCTTAACGAGATTCTCGGTAATATTCTACCGGAATACTCATAAAATATAGCCGAAACTCGTTTTGATTTACTGAGCACTCGGAAATTTCAACTGTCAAAGTAATACGAAAACTTCGATAAAATTTACTGAAGTACGTATTATGCGAGTTTTCAGATAAATCGAGAAAGTAAACATCAAAACGATTAATTATCCTTATAATTTTACTAATTATCAAGACAAATTATTCAACTAATTACAGCATTGGTAGAAACAGGAGAGTTGTGTTACTTCCCGGAAATAACACCTATCACTCTGCAACTTCCATCCTGTGAAGCGATTCGTTAACCTACAAAATTGAGTGAAGAAAGAATTAATTGTTTTCTTTTAGTATTATTTACAAAAAACACATATAAGATCTGAGAGAATTCGCTTCTCTGCTTTCGCTGCGATAAGAAGCAAACGAGCATCGCTCCGTATAAATTTACCCGCACGAATCAGAACAATACTGCTTTGTGTGAATACGGTACGCGCGTGTTGCTTGTGTTTTTTTCTGCAGGTGTTTGGACAACAAAAACCATCCGCAGCCGTAGCAAATCCCCCGCGCCGCCGGGTGCTTCTCACCCCCTAGCGGTGTAGAAGACAGTGTACAATAACCGACCAGCAAACGGACCAAATTCCTCGCGCCGCCGGGCGCTGGCTAACCCCTAGCGCTGCTTCAGCCCGCCGAAGAAGATTCCTGATCGCGATTCATGCCAAGACGCTCAATCCGGATTAATCCAACTAGCAGCCAGGAGGGCGCGTAGGCAAACGATTAAAAAAGTCTGGTGAAGTATTGTTTTCATTATTATTATTATTATTTTTTTCAAAAACCTTTGTCTATTTTATAATTCAACCAACTTATCTTGGAAAATTGTTTTTAAATTTAATATTCATTACTTGATTCCTCATATACGCATAATTATCGTTTGCGTGCGGTAGAGCAGAACGCTCCCGCATAAAAAATGGACAACATGCAGGTGGAACTATTCCTGGATGTGGAAACCAATGGGGACGAGATTGAAATCTGCCCCATCAGTTCCCCTCTACCTTCCTCTGTACCATCCCCGCTACTTAGCCCCGTACCAAGGGTACCGGCAACACGGGTGAAAGCTTACCCAGATGCTTCGAAAGGTCCGTTCATAGTTTTTTTAAGGGCCATAAAAAAGCCTCTTAACATAATACAAATCGGCAAGGACCTGGCAAAACAGTTTTCGGACGTAACCGAAATTACAAAGGTTAGACCGAACAAACTGCGAGTTGTCGTGAGTAGCTTTAAGCAAGCAAACGCAATTGCTAGCTACGAGCTCTTCACGAGAGAGTACCGCGTGTACATCCCTGCCAAGGACGTGGAGATCGACGGTGTGGTTACCGAAGGAAGCCTCACGGTCGATGACATTTTGCGTCACGGGGTTGGCTGCTTCAAGAACCCCCTGATTCAAGATGTAAAGATACTGGATGTCAAGCAATTGCATTCAGTATCCGTCGAAGAAGGGAAGAAGAAATTCCTCCCTTCGGACTCCTTCCGTTTAACATTCGCCGGATCTTCACTGCCGAACTACATCTCCTTGGACAGGGTTCGCCTGCCTGTACGCCTGTTCGTCCCGCGGGTCATGCATTGCCAAAACTGCAAGCAGTTAGGTCATACAGCCACCTACTGCTGCAACAAGGCACGCTGCAGCAAGTGCGGAGGCAATCATGCTGAGACCGCTTGCAGTGAGGATACTGAAAAGTGTCTTTACTGCGAGGGAACTCGGCATGACCTTTCGGCGTGTCCCGCATACAAACAGCGCGAGGAAAAAATTAAGCGTTCCCTCAAGGAACGATCAAAGCGCTCTTTTGCAGAAATGCTTAAGAGAGCTGAGCCACCCTCGACAGGAAACATTTTTTCCTTTTTGCCAACCGATGAGGGTACCTCTGACGATCCCGTCGAAGGGTGTTTTTATGCCATGCCAGAAGGATCTAGAAAGAGGAGAATGATCAATTTCCTAATCTTTCTCGCAAAGACCACAAGATAACCTCTAGCGGAATGACCAATAAGCCAACACAAAAAGGTAGCGGTGAAGAAAAACCGAAGCAAGTACCTCCCGGTTTTAATTTTAAATCAAACCAGGAGTACCCATCACTTCCTGGGGCACCAAAAACCCCTCGTGCACCCATTTCTCGATCAGAAGATAAAAAAGAAACAGGGTTCATAAAATGTTCTGATATTGTGGACTGGATATTTAAAACATTCAACATACCAGATCCCCTACAAAATATTCTTCTTGCCCTTCTTCCTACAGTGAAAACCTTTTCGAAGCAACTAGCAGCAACTTGGTCCCTCATTTTAGCTATTGAATCTTTCGATGACTAATACGGCGAAAGAGGTTAGGAATTTTATTACTGTATTACAGTGAAATTGCAGAAGTATCATCCAGAAATTCGATTTATTTTCTCATTTGATAAATACATACAATTGTGACGCATTCGCGCTCTGTGAAACCTTTCTCAATTCAAACGATCAACTCAATTTCCACGATTTTAACATTATTCGTCGAGATCGAGACTCACACGGTGGAGGGGTACTTTTAGGGATCAAAAAGTGCTATTCCTTCTTCAGAATCAACCTCCCCTCGATCTCAAGTATTGAAGTCGTTGCCATTCAAACCAATATGAATGGAAAAGATCTTTGCCTTGTTTCACTATGTATATCTCCATCCGCGCGGATTGAACAGAAGCAACTTTCTGATATAGCAGAATTGCTTCCCGCACCTTTTTTGATAATGGGAGATTTTAACTCTCACTGTTCGCAATGGGGGTCGCTGTCCGACGACAACCGATCTTCGTTAATCTGTTCCTTAATCGATGACTTCAATATGACACTTTTGAATACTGGGGAAGCGACACGTGTACCTAATCCTCCAGCTCGTGAAAGCGTGCTTGACCTATCCCTTTGCTCGACATCACTAGCGTTAGATTGCCGGTGGAAAGTAATCAATGATCACCACGGTAGTGATCACCTACCAATCGGTATCTCAATTGCTAATGGTTCAACTCCCCCGGACCCAATCAATATTTCATACGACCTTACTCGTAATATTGATTGGAAGTCATATGAGACGATCATAGCGGAATCCATCGAGTCTCACGAGGAACTTCCTCCGGAGGAAGAGGCGTTCCTTTCTTGCTTGATCATCGACGCCGCGACTCAAGCTCAGACGAAACCGATACCCGGGGTAACGATTAGACAGCGTCCTCCCAACAAGTGGTGGGACAAAGAGTGCTCTGAACTGTACGCGCAAAGGTCCTCGGTGTATTTAGCCTTCCGAAAACACGGTACTCTTGATCTGCTCCGAAAGTACGATGTACTGGATAGGCAGATGACGAGTTTAATTGAAGCGAAAAAACGCGGATACTGGCGGCGGTTTGTGAACGCGTTGTCAAGGGAAACAGCGATGAGCACTCTTTGGAACACGGCCAGACGCATGCGGAATCGTAACGTTTCTAATGAGAGCGAAGAATAATCAGGCCGCTGGATACTCGATTTTGCCAAAAAGGTCTGCCCGGACTCTGTACCGGAACAGAAAACCTTTCGCGACGCGTTTTTAGTAATTACGGAAGAGCCTCCATTTTCGATGTTGGAATTTTCAATGGCTCTCCTGTCGTGCAACAATAAGGCTCCAGGGTTAGATAGAATAAAATTCAACCTGTTGAAGAATCTACCCGACTCTGCAAAAAGACGCTTGTTGAATTTGTTCAACAAGTTTCTTGAGCTAAATATTGTTCCGCATGACTGGAGGGAGGTAAAAGTCATTGCTATTCGGAAACCCGGGAAACCTGCCTCTGATCACAATTCATATAGGCTGATTGCAATGCTCTCTTGCTTCCGGAAATTGATGGAGAAAATGATCCTCTTACGGTTAGACAAATGGGTCGAAACAAACGGTTTACTTTCAGATACTCAATTTGGCTTTCACCGGGGCAAAGGGACGAACGATTGCCTAGCGTTGCTTTCTACTGAAATTCAACTCGCCTTTGCTCGAAAAGAGTAAATGGCTTCTGCATTCTTGGATATTAAGGGGGCTTTTGACTCCGTCTCTGTAAAAGTTTTAAGCGAGAAACTTCACTCGCAAGGACTTTCACCAAATTTGAATAACTTTTTGCTCAACTTGTTGTCAGAAAAGCATATGTATTTCTCACATGGCGATTCGACAACTTCCCGAATTAGTTACATGGGTCTTCCCCAGGGCTCATGTTTAAGCCCCCTTTTATATAATTTTTACGTCAAGGACATCGATGAATGTCTTGTAAGTTCATGCACGCTAAGGCAACTTGCAGACGATAGCGTTGTATCCATTACTGGTAGCGAAGCTAGCGATCTGCAAGGACCATTGCAAGATACCTTAGACAATTTGTCTGAATGGGCCCTCAAGCTGGGTATCGAATTCTCTCCGGAGAAAACTGAGCTGGTCGTTTTTTTCTAGGAAGCATAACCCAGCTCAGCTGCAGCTACTATTAACGGGTAAAACGATCACTCAGGTTTTAGTCGCTAAATATCTCGGGGTCTGGTTCGACTCTAAATGCACCTGGGCTTGTCATATTAGGTATCTGACACAAAAATGCCAACAGAAGATTAATTTTCTACGTACGATTACCGGAACATGGTGGGGTGCCCACCCAGGAGACCTTCTAAGGTTATACCAAACAACGATATTGTCAGTTCTTGAGTACGGCTGTTTCTGCTTTCGCTCCGCCGCGAACACGTACATTATAAAACTAGAGAGAATACAATATCGTTGTTTGCGTATTGCTTTGGGCTGCATGCAGTCGACCCATACGGTGAGTCTTGAAGTGCTAGCGGGTATTCTTCCGTTGAAACATCGTTTTTGGAATCTCTCTTACCGGTTGCTAATTCGATGCACAGTTATGAACCCATTAGTAATTGAAAATTTCGAGAGGTTGCTCGACCTTCAATCTCAATCCAGATTAATGACTTTATATTTTGACTATATGGCTCAAGATATTAATCCTTCTTCATACGATTCCTCCAATGTCGCACTTTTAAATACTTCTAATAATGCTATATTCTTCGACACCACTATGAAAGAAGACATTACTGGTATCCCGGATCAATTGCGACCGCAAGAGATCCCTAAGATTTTTTCCAATAAGTTTAAACATGTTAGTTGTGATAATAGGTTTTACACAGACGGGTCTAATCTAGATGAGTCCACTGGCTTCGGTGTTTTTCTCGAAAATTTTACCGCCTCCTACAAACTCGATGCTCCTGCTTCCGTGTACGTCGCAGAACTTGCTGCTATTCAGTACTCTCTTGGAATCATCGAAACTCTACCCATAGACCACTACTTCATCTTCACAGACAGTCTCAGTGCCATTGAGGCCCTGCGATCGATGAAGCCTGTGAAGCACACCCCGTATTTCCTGGGGAAAATACGGCGGTTTTTAAGTGCTTTAACAGATAAAAATTACCGGGTTACCTTAGCGTGGGTCCCTTCTCATTGTTCCATCCCGGGCAATGAAAAGGCTGACACTTTAGCTAAGGTGGGCGCTATTGATGGCGATATTTATGAAAGACCAATTGCTTATGACGAATTTTAAAGCATTTTGCGTCAGAGAACACTCAACAGTTGGCAATCATCATGAAACTCAGATGAACTGGGACGGTGGCTACATTCCATTTTTCCTAAGGTATCGACGAAAGCATGGTTCAAGGGGTTGGATGTAGGTCGGGACTTCATTCGCGTGATGTCCAGACTTATGTCCAATCACTACACGTTAAACACACATCTCTTTCGTATAGGGCTTGTAGACAGTAATCACTGCGTTTGTGGCGATGGCTACCATGACATCGAGCATGTTGTTTGGTCGTGTACCGAATTCTGTGGTGTTAGGTCCGAGCTTATAAATTCCCTTCGGGCCCGAAGAAAACAACCGAACGTACCCGTTAGAGACATTCTGGGAAGCGGTGATCTCCAGTACATGACTCTGCTATACAGGTTTATAAAAAACGCTGGCATTCAAATATGAAACTCTTCTATCTATTTGTTAGATTATTATTCCCGTTACACGCTGAAAGAAGATGATACACTACGCTGGAGACACTAAAACAAAGATCCTGCATCTTTATGTTTACGTAGACACCTCAGACCAGAACTGCTCAATAAGATGTCACTGCTTAGCCAAGCACAAAGTCATGCACAAATGAATAAAATTAATATAGTTAAAATCAAAATTGTAACTCCCCTCCTCTCACCTCAAATCCCCACTAGCTCGTAGTCGGCCGCGAGAGATAAAAAATGTGCCTCCCTCTTTTCCCTGCTAATCTAGAATTAATAAAAATTGTACTTGGCTCAGTTAAGCATAAATTGTATCGTGCCGTGTCAAATAAACTATTTTTAAACTAAAAACAAGATCTGAGAAAAAAATAAGGTATACTGACTCAATATTTTAGGTTAGTCTGAATATTACAGATTTCTCCGCAATGATAATTAACGGCAACACCTGCTTCTTTCACATCTAAACCGAAAAACGTACAAAACTGATAGAGAAGCTTTTTTTTAAGGGGGGATTTGTTAGTAGCTTAAGTATTTATGATAAATATTAGTAAATAATGAGTATGTGTGTCCAATCACAAATGGTGACTTCTCAATACTGTGTTAGAAATTTGTAATTTTAATTGTTAGGATTTGTTTGCTTTCGCAATTAGGACTTATCATTCGTAGGGATTGAAGTCTACTTGTCAGAAAAGGGGAAGTAAACTTACAACTAACTTAATTGCTAACTTATTGGCTATAAAGAGAGCTTATCGTAGCAATTGAGGATTGCAACGATTTTTGTCGAAAATTGTTAATAATTTTATTTGACATAGTTTCTAATGGTTCAACACCAGTAAGTCTATGTAATTCGAGTGTACCAAACCAAGGAGGACGCTTCAAAATCATTTTCAGAATTTTATTCTGAATCCTTTGGAGCGTTTCCTTTTTTGTTGAACAGCAACTTGACCAGATCGGTACTGCATAAAGCATTGCTGGTCTAAAAATTTGTTTGTAAATCAAAAGTTTGTTCTTTAAACAAAGTTTTGAATTCCTGTTAATGAGAGGATATAAACATCTCGTATATTTGATGCACTTGGCTTGTATACTCTCAATGAGCTCTTTGAAAATAAGTTTTTTATCATAAATTAATCCCAAGTACTTAACCTTGTCAGACCAACGTAAAATAACCCTATTCATCTTGACAACGTGATTATTGTTTGGCTTGAGGAAAGAAGCCCTAGGCTTATGCGGAAAAACTATCACTTGAGTTTTAGAAGCATTGGGAGAGATGTTCCACTTTTGCAAGTAGGAGGAAAAAAATATCCAAACTTTTCTGCAATCGACTGCATATGACACGAAGACTTTTTCCTTTTACGGAAATGCTTGTGTCATCGCAGAACAATGACTTCGTGCATCCTGGAGGCAAATCAGGAAGATCTGAAGTGAATATGTTGTACAGGACTGGACCCAAAACTGAACCTTGAGGCACACCTGCTCTGACAGGAAATCTATCAGATTTTGAATTCTGATTGTTCTGCAGAGTTCGATCAGTAAGATAATTTTTAAAAATTTTGATTAGGAAAATTGGAAAATTAAAAGTTTGCATTTTCGCAATCAAACCTTTATGCCAAACACTGTCGAATGCTTTTTCTATGTCTAAAAGAGCAGCTCCAGTGGAATAACCTTTAGATTTGTTAGCTCGTATCATATTAGTAACTCTGAGCAATTGATGAGTTGTGGAATGCCCATGGCGAAATCCAAACTGTTCATTTGCAAAAATTGAATTTTCGTTGATGTGTGACATCATTCTGTTAAGAATAATTCTTTAAACAGTTCACTTATTGAAGAAAGCAAACTGATTGGTCGGTAACTTGAAACTTCAGGTGGATTCTTATCCGGCTTTAAAATTGGAGTAATTTTTGCATTTTTCCATAATTTGGGAAAATATGCAATTTTGAAGCAGCAATTGAAAATTTTCACTAAAAATTCCATTGTGCTCTCAGGGAGATGTTTGATTAGTATATTAAAGATTCCATCGTCACCAGGTGCTTTCATATTTTTGAAATTTTTAATAATTGATTTAATCTCATTCAAGTTAGTTCCAATTATTTCTGCAGGTAAAAAATTCTGGGAAGAAATTAAATCAAATTGACGTGTGACTTCATTTTCAATTGGACTCACAAAATTCAAATTTGAGTTATGAACACTCTCAAACTGCTGAGCAAGTCTTTGAGCCTTTTGTTCATTGGATACAAGAAAACGTTCACCATCTTTTAAAACTGCAATAGGCTTTGAAGGTTTCTTAAGAATCTTCGAAAGCTTCCAAAAAGGTTTTGAATATGGTTTCAATTTTTCAATTTTAGTCTCAAAATTTTGATTTCTCAGAAAAGTAAATCTATGTTTAATCTCTTTCTGTAAATCTTTATAAATAGTTTTAAAGACAGGGTCACGAGAACGTTGATATTGACGTCTGCGGACATTTTTCAAACGAATTAGAAGTTGAAGATTTTCGTCACTTATTGGTGAATCAAATTTCATTTGAGCCTTTGGAACAGAATAATTCCTGGCATCAACAATTGCACATTTTAATGCTTCCAAAGCGGAATCAATATTCACTTCGTTTTGCAAATCAAGCTCATTATTGGAATTTCTCTCAATATGAGTTTTGTATCTTTCCCAATTAGCCTTGTTATAATTAAAAACAGAGCTCATAGGGTTTAAAACTGATTCATGTGATAAAGAAAAAGTTATTGGAAGATAGTCAGAATCAAAGTCAGCATGTGTGATCAAATCACTACATACATGACTTTGATCTGTTAGCACCAAATCAATTGTTGAAGGGTTTCTTACAGAAGAAAAGCATGTATAGAATAGTATCCTGAAGAACAATCATTGAATAAAATTTTACCATTGGAATTACTTAGAGAATTATTCCATGAACGATGTTTACCGTTAAAATCGCCGATTATAAAAAATTTCGAACGATTTCTGGTGAGTTTTTGTAAATCACCTTTAAAATAATTTTTGTGCTCGCGTGTGCATTGAAATGGTAAATATGCTGCGGCAATAAATAAAATCCCAGGTTTAGTTTGAACTTCAATTCCCAAAGTTTCCTATCATATCTATGAACCACGTAATTGGGATCATATTTTAATTTTATGTTAGGTTTCAAAAATGTTTCAGTAATGATTGCAATATGCACATTATTTACTGTTAAAAAATTAAAAAGCTCATTCTCATTGGCCTTCAATGAGCGAGCATTCCAATTTAATATTTTAATTGTTTTATTTAAAATCATTGCTAAATTTTAAATTAGAAACAATTTTAATAGTAAAATTTGTGCCTATTTGAATGGCTTCAAACATTGATTTTGCCTGCAACATGGCGTTCATAAGATCGAACATTGCCTGTTGCAAAAAAGAAAGTTTACCTGCCGTAATAGGCCCCAGGCAGTTGACTTTATAAAAAATATTTTCGGCAGCAATATTAGCTGGAGTAATAGGTGTACAATTATTTTCTAGCGTGTTTTGCTTACCCATATTAACGGTCATTTTCGAACTACCAACACTAGGCGGTATAATGTTCGAACTACCTGTAACCTGTGCATAAGTTAAACGGGTATGCAAAGGAGTAGGTAAACTATGCGTCACTGGTACGCTTGGAGAATTTTGTTTTGAAGTTGGTTTACCTTGCCTTGCCTTAACAATTGCTAAACGGGCTGGGCATTGATAAAACTTCGACATATGGTTGCCGTTACAATTCGCACAGCGAAAATTTTTACTCTCTTTCACAGGACATGTGTCCTTTTTGTGAGAAGAGTCTCCACAAATGAGGCATTTTTGGTCCATGTTACAAAACTTTGAACCATGGCCATAACGTTGGCAAACACGGCATTGGGTGATATGCTTTTCACCTCCGCCAAACCTTCGATATAACTCCCACTTTACACGCACGTTATACAAAGCATGTGCTTTTTCAAAAAATTTTAAGTTATTAACCTCACTGCGGTTAAAATGAATTAAATAATTTACAAGGGAAATTCCAGTTCGCTGACTGTTTTCGCCTCGTGATTTTTGTTTCATCAGAATTACTTGGGTAGGGGCTATGCCAAGTAATTCTGTCAAAGTAATTTTGATCTCATCAACGGTTTGATCGTTGGTGAGACCTTTCAATACGACCTTGAACGGCTTGGCGCTCTTCGTATCATATGTAAAAAATCTATACATCTTTTCAGTTAAATACTGAATAAGACGATTACAATCTTTCAATGTTTGGGCCAGTAAACGGCATTCGCCTCTTCGGCCAATTTGATAAGTAACTTTGACGTCGGAGAGAAACGTAGAAAGTTCTTTTTATATTATAATTATAATATTTTAAATTCAGAAGCAATAGTTACCACAATAGGTGGAACTTTCTCCTTTTTTACAGAAATTTCACTTTGAATAGTTTTACTTTCGAACATTTCAATTTCGCCGGCTTCTTGCTCAGGCAGAATATCATATAAGTTTTCACTGCATAATCTAGTTTCAGAAAGAGATGCCTTTCTTTTCCTCCCCGTAGCGATGCGTGGTTTCTTTTTTCGTCCTGCCATTTCAGGTGACACGAAAAAAGTTCAAAAATAATATCAAATTGCAAGTATTGAGAAAGAAATAGGTAGTCTTGAGAAAGACTGATGTAAGTTAACTTCCAGGTAATCTTTAAAAGACACACTGACAAAACACAAACTTTGAAGCTATAGGCAGTCAAAGACCAGTCCACAAGCAACCGAAAATACGTCTGATCTGTCGGGCAGCTCAAGAGGCACTGATAATGATAGAGAAGCTTTTTTTTTGGTACGACGAGATCTCGGGTAAATGTCAGGGTTCAGAAATTTGCTGCTTTACGGATTTTTTGGCAAACAAATTTACGGTATTCCGGTAAACACATTCGGTTTCCGATTTCTTAGTAAATTTTTTACGAAACAACGTTAAACGAAAATGTTTCTAAGCAGTTCGGTATTTTACTTTACCGAAGAAATATTATGCAGTTAAGTGTGTAAGATGCATATTTTTCAGGCTTCCGAAATTCAGCCTTTCGGGATTCAACCTGTTAGGTTTCAGCCTTTTGTTACTAACCCCATTTCAGCAACCATTCCATCAAAACTTTTTAGCTGTTTTCATTCTATACATCGAACTTTTTTTTTTTCTCTAATACTCACCAAACGGGTTTTCCATTACTATCCTCGTCGCCAAAATATAGTGTCTTGTTCCAATATCGCGTTTGTTTACGGTGCTAAGAATTAGCTATTTTTCGAGTGTTATATTGTTTGCAAGCCGCCGAAGTGTTTCTCCAAATGGCAATATTGTAGTTCCTGTCTGTTTGATCGACTCGAAGTGCCTTGCTAAGACAATCCAAGTGTGTTTTGCTGGTTTTTAGTTTCGGTGAAAGTGCAGTGCATTGTTTGTATTTTCGCTTCTCGCACTACCGTCACGCTCAATTTTTTCGATTGAAGCGACATCTTGTGGTTATTTTCGAAAACTGAAATATATAGCACGGACACACACCTCATATAAAACGGAACATGGATTCAAACTGCTACCAGTGCTCTAAGCCGATCAAAACTATTGAGGTGATTCAATGTAATGGTTTTTGTCATCAATCTGCGCATTTAAAATGCGTTGGTCTGAAAAGACCTCAAGTCGACTTCGTGAATGAGCAAAATAATATCTTGTGGTTTTGTGACCAATGTATTGCTCAATTGTAGTACATAAAACAAAATCCCATGAAAACGACCCAGGATGTTGTAGCAGTTGTTTCGGATGCCGTTCGCGAGTCACTGTGCGAATTAAAGATTGAGCTTTAAGAAACCAAAGAGCTTACTAAGACATTAGCCGACAAACATCAGTCCAATGATTCCGCCGCTTTGGGACGCACACTCTCTGCTTGGCTAATCATTAAGCGCACTCGTGATACGACACCTAAATCTCGCCCTGATTTGAAGCTTGTTGGAGGAACAAAATCGGTTGATATGGGAAGCACAATAGTAGCAACTGTTACAAAACCAGCCGAAAAATTCTGGCTTTATTTCTCCAGAATTGCTCGTCATGTTTCAGAAAAAGATATTTCCGAGCTAGTAAAACAATGCTTGGAAACTCAAAAGCCAGTCGATGTTCGGAAGCTTGTGCGTAAAGATGCTGATTTGAATCAGTATGCTTTCATTTAATTCAAAGTAGGAATAGAAAAGGAGTTGAAGGATAAAGCACTTGACCCATCTGTTTGGCCGAAAGGAATTTTCTTCAGAGAATTTGAAAATTTGAAAGCTGAGCGGGATTTTTGGGGACCTGCGAAAATTCCACGAATCGACGTTGGGACCCCCCGGATCGATGCAGTTTCAACGCAACATTAAATTCCTTTTCCACCGAGAACTGGCGACAACGGAACGCACGCCATATCGCATGATGGAAGCCTCTGAGCCACCCAACACAGTCGACAACTATCGTTCTTCTTCGTCTTCAGTAGTCTGTTCCGGCCATCCAAGTCGTTCCGTTCCTGTGTTCGGAGTTGGTGAAGAGGCTATCCAACTTGCTGGCTTAGGCAAGTATGATTTTATTAGAGCTTCTTCGTGTCCTGAAGTTCATCCAATTTGCAGTGTTGCTTCATCCCTTTATTCGCAATTTACGGCGAGCGAAACAGTGCCATTCTGCGATAAAATTTCCAGTACCATGTCATCAAGATTATCTTCATCCGTCTTGTCTACTTCTGCCTATCGGATACTGGGACGCAACGAAGTTAGCATTATGGAAACCCCCAAGCCCCCCTTCACTGTCGAGCCACTGCCGCCAGCGATCATCAGCCGTCCCGATCCAGTGCGTGAGTGTGGTGAAGGGGTTTCCCAACCCGCTGTAAACGGCAAGTACCCGCTTAGTTTGAACGCTTCAACCGCTGACGAAACTTCCGCTTCTAGGACTGCTGTGATTAGTAATATAAAAATTTACTACCAGAACGTGAGGAGATTACGAACAAAAATAGATGATCTGTTCCTGGCGACGCTTGACTCGGAACACGATGTTATTGTTTTGTCCGAGACATGGCTGAACAGTGAAATTAACTCAGTGCAGCTATTTGGAACACAATATAATGTATACCGCACTGATCGTGGTGCAGCTAGATCTGGAAAAATGCGAGGTGGTGGTGTCCTTATTGCTGTATCAAACCGATTTGCATCCAGGCGCAATTTGTGTACTCATGACGAACTTGAACAGCTTTGGGTGAATGTTAATTGTCGTGGCAGCAGCATTTGCATTGGCGTCATATATCTTTCTCTTGATTACTCCAATGATACTTTTACCGTGCAAAAACATATAGAATCCGCACTTGAAATTTCGTGCTCGCTCCAGCCGCATGCAACTCATTTGCTCTTTGGAGACTACAATCAGCCTGGTATTACCTGGACACGTACAAGCTCGGGCTATGCTATTCCAAACATTTCCGAGTCTATGTTTTCTGGAACTGCTTCTGCTCTTCTGGACGGTATGTCGCTCCTGAATATGTTACAGATGTGCACTGTCACTAACGATAGGAATCGAACGTTAGATCTCTTATTCGTCAATGAGGAATGGGCACCGGATTGCACTGTCGTTGAAGCTTGTGAGCTTCTACTAGAAATGGATTCGCATCACCCTCATCTATTGGTCACTCAAGCATTTCCGCAACCAGTTGATTTTGATGATACGCCCGAAGATAGGGAATTTAATTTTGTCAAAGCAGATTTTAATGCACTAATGGATTCGTTACGAGCAATCAACTGGAAAACGGCACTAAATCATGCTACGGATGTTAATCTTGCTGTAGAAAGACTCTCAACTATTTTACTTCAGCTGTTCAGTCTTAACGTTCCAGCTCCTCGTCCCAGATCGAAACCACCCTGGTCTAATCAGCGGTTGAAAAAACTAAAACGTTTGAGAGCAAAAGCACTTCGCAGATACACACATCAACGGAATCCCTTGACAAAGCGAGACTTCACCCAGGCCAGTATCAACTACAGAGCATATAACCGTACCCACATAGCACATCCTACGTGTACAGTCAAACCTCAGAAGAAACCCCAAAGGTTTCTGGGCTTTTGTAAATGACAAACGGAAGGAAAGTGGACTCCCTTCGCAAATGTTTTTGGAAGGAGAAGTTGCAAACACTGGCGATGGCATCTGCAACTTGTTTGCCAAGCACTTCTCTAGTGCATTCAACGCATCCTCTGCTAGCGCTGTACAGGTAGAAAATGCTCTTCAAAACGTTCCAAACAATGTAATGAATCTAGGCAATGTTCGATTCATCGAAGATGATATCATGCTTGCAATAAAGAAATTAAAGTCATCTATGATACCTGGTCCAGACGGAATTCCTGCCAGTGTATTTAAAAAATGTGCTACTGCCCTTTGTGCTCCATTAAAATTACTATTTATCCAGTCGCTGGCGCAAGGAGTGTTTCCAGGGCGCTGGAAAAAATCAACAATGTTCCCAGTTTTCATAAAAGGGGATAAACAAAATACAGCTAACTATCGCGGGATAACTTCATTATGCGCTGGGTCCAAGCTTTTTGAAGTATTAGTAGGAGGCGTCCTGCTTTGCGAGAGCAAAACGTACATCTCGGTAGACCAACATGGTTTCTTTCCTGGAAGATCTACAACAACGAATCTGCTACAGTTCTGTTCTCATTGTATCAAACATTTGGAGGATGGTGCTCAAGTAGACTCTATTTACACGGATCTCAAAGCAGCATTTGATCGCGTGGATCACAACATCTTGTTAGCGAAAGTTGAGCGGCTGGGTGCAACATCGAATCTGGTCGGCTGGCTTTAATCTTACTTAGTTGGTCGTACTCTGTCTGTGAAACTAGGAAACAGCGAGTCATACAGTTTTGTAAATTTGTGGGGCGTGCCTCAAGGAAGCAACCTTGGACCGCTGCTATTTTCCTTGTTCTTCAACGATCTTTGTTTTGTCCATCCGCCAGGATTTAAATTAATCTACGCCGATGATTTGAAGATTTTCCTCGTCGTAAGATCTACAGCTGACTGTGAGGAACTACAGCAGTACATTGATGCTTTCTATAACTGGTGCATACGCAATTGCCTGACAGTTAGTATCTCCAAATGCTCTGCGATTTCATTCACCCGTAGAAAAAAAAACAATCCTGTGGAGTTACACAATCTCTGGTCAGCCGCTTGAAAGAGTCACTGTAGTTAAGGATCTTGGTGTGCTCTTAGATTCTCAAATGTCCTTTAGAGCAAGCCCACCAGTGGCTAAATTGAAGTTTCTAAAGCTAGTTTGGCAACTCCCACCATAACGCGGCAACCGCACCGGGCGTTGCTATGTTGGTTTGGAAAATAGTAATCCCCACCTCGGGTAGTAGCGAGTTATTAAATTTGGCAACTCGATAGCAACGTGCCGCATCGTTGCTATTTGATGAATAATGTCAAACTGTTGTTTGTTTTGTTGTGCTCGATAGTAAATGTTCGTAACAACGTTCCATCCAATGGCTCAAAAAATCAGGGTTGTCTTCAATTTCATTAACCGGGTTCGAACGTTGAGCACCTTTCGCACGGAGGACGAGAAGAAACAGATTATAACCAAAATGCTACTAAGTAACAACTATCCACTGCGGCTTATCAACAGAATGCTTCGCCACGGCCGCCCTCCAGAAATAACAGAAACAACTAGCAAACCAGACTGTTATCGATCGTTGGTACATATACCAGGTCTCACACCTATGATAAAACGCACACTAAAAATCAACATGCCTTCGGTGGGAATCGCTTGCAGCAGCGATCACACAGTCAAGAGTTTGTGTAAGACTGCTAAGTATCCCGTTCCCCACATGCAGAAAAGTAATGCCGTATACCGAATTGCATGTATTGACTGCGAGAAATGCTACATCGGTATGACCAAAAATCAGCTGCGAACGAGGATGTACGGCCACCAGTCGTTAGTGAACACTCTCGATCGGCACCTATCGACTGGTCACGAATACTCTGATCCACTGATACAGCAGCTCAGAGAGAAATCTGCTCTGTTGGAGCACGCTATAGATCAACAACATCGTTTTGATATAAACAATCCATCGATAGTCGATACCAGTTTCAAAACACAGGCGCTGCCGGTATTGGAGATGTGCCACATATACACAACTCCTGATACGGTCAATCGACGTACGGACACTGATGGCATCAGCGCTACATATAGCTATCTGCTTACAAGTGTAGCGAGTCTGAGAGCGGAGCGATCAACAGCAGCCCGTCAGCACCAAAGCGACACCAACGAAGCATTTGATTCCAACACTAACCAAAGCTCATAGACTTGTCTGCACAGAATATTTCTTCCTCTCCTGTAGTATTGGTGTTTGGGCTAGAGTCCGACAGTTCGAGTGGGAAAATTTTTGTGTGATGGAGGCGAAGTGTATCGCTCGATAGGTTTTTTCACCAAATGTACCAAACTTGAATCTGCGCTTCGGATGTACGGCATTAAACCCTTTACGACCCGACCTTTTTATGTTTTGCAAAACTTTTTAACTTGTTGGTTACTGTTTTCGAGTGAGTAGTTTTTTCAATGTCATATAGTGTAATATTGTCCTAATGTAAATCAATTTGTACGTAAAAATATATTTTAGGCCCTGATGATGGTCCCATAGAAGGACCGAAACGTTGGTGATGAGCAGATAGAAATCAACGCAATTCATTAGACTGCAAGCCGAAATATAAATCCCTTAAATAATAAGTTCGTAACAATATTATGAAAATAATGAGTGTTTCGAACATAATTGGTCAGCCCCGGAAGACGGAACGCTTTGCCTTGGTTAAACACGTCGTAAGACGCAAGTATCGGCGTGAACCAGTCTATTTTAATTTCTATTGAGCTGAAATTTACACTGGGTGTTTTTCCGGGCGGGTAAACATTTATAGTTTTTTTTTTTGAAATTCGAGATGACCATTTTGGTTGGTACTCTAATCTACACGAAGCATAAAGCTCAAGTCCTCACAACATTGGTAAACCATGTCATTATTTCAATAAACCTGGAAGGTTTGAGCGAATTGCTCGGGAGTATTACCGACTATTGCTGCTGACTCTTTTGAAGGCATGTTAGTCTCAGTTTCCCGTTGCGTCCGGTTGTGGAATAGAAAAACATTTTTCGCATCTACAGCTGTTTTAATCTTCGAAAACAACGTAAGACGAATTCGAAAGCGGCGTCGGTAATGGTCATCGGTATAGACCGGTGTTTCCGAAAACTTCCGCAGCATAGCGGTCAATATTTTACCGTTTTCCAGGCTGAGAGCCAGCCGGAATCTTTCCAAAATTTTTTTTTCATATTCGCGTATAAAATGATTTGTTTCGCGAAATCATTTTCTTCGTCACTAGAATCAACCAAAAACTCGAGAAAAGCTTTCGCGTTCTACATTTAAATTTTGTTTGGCTGCAAATTTGCAAATATTAATAGCAAATTGTAGGAATCGAGACAGCACAAAGTACAAAATACAATTAATGACAGTTCGCCAATTTTGAGTATAATAGTAATTGAATCTCCCAGCTGGTCTCGAGGTACGATGCTGGCCTATCAAGCCAGTCGTCGTATGTTCGAGTCCCGGCTCGGGAGAGACTATTAGTGTCAGTAGGATCGTAGCGCTAGCCCCGCAATTGTCCTGTACACTTAACAGTCGGCTGCGAAGTCTGTGTATAGTAAAACAGAAGGTCGAATTCCGATACGGAATGTAGCACCAAGGCTTTGCTTTTAGTAATTGACTTTTACTGAGTTTTTTAGTAATTGACAATTACTTAATTAAACATACAAGGATAAAAAAAATCCATGCACGCACAAACGAAGAAACCTGCAACAGAATTGTGTTATCGATAATTTGGTAGAACGGAAAGTTAAAACAGAGTTGCTTGAAATAAAGGGGATATTTTATGAAGCAGAAAGAACGCAGATCATTCCGGAAACAATTGATAGACAGATAAATTGGTTGTTACTAGATGCGCAGAAGTTTTGGGAAATACGACACACACAAACATTTTGCTAATGCTAGCTAGTGACGGTCTTCAGAAATTAGCAACTGCCGGCGTTAAAAAGAAATAGATAATTGGTAATCCCCAATAGCAACGACCAGTGCGAACATCGGTTGCTATCCAAAATAGCAACGGCCAGCGTTGTGAAAATAGCAACTCAAATGGCAACTCATTGGTGCGCTTGCTCTTAATGATCTATATTGGAGCAAGCCCACCAGTGGCTACATTGAAGTTTCCAAAGCTAGTTTGGTAACTCCCACCATAACGCGGCAACCGCACCGGGCGTTGTTCTTTTGGTTTGGGAAATTACAATCCCCACCTCGGGTAGCAGCCAGTTATTAAATTTGGCAACGCGATAGCAACGAGCCGAATCGTTGCTACCAGGGGGCTCTTGTGGCTGTCAAACTCCATACATTTTCCATCTACCACTCATTGATTCTGGTACCAGCGTTTCTGGTACCCACTTTTAGGTTGGTTTGCCCTAAAACAAGTGAAATAGAGTAAACGTCCCATTTTTTTCGGTAGACTTATTCTCGAGTAAATGTCGTTTTAGATGGAAAAAACAAGAGCTCAACATTTGTTTTCAGTACAATGTGCACTTTCAATGAATAAGATAAGTTTTGTAAGTATTTGAAATGAAATATCACCGCCGTGATGAATATATGATTGGTAGGCAAAATGTTGACGTTTATAGGCCCCTGGTTGCTACTTGATGAAATGTCAAACTGTTGTTGTTTTTTTTGTGCTCGATAGTGAATGTTTTTTTTAAAAAGGGGGGGATTTGTTAGTAGCATAAGTATTTATGATAAATATTAGTAAATAATGAGTATGTGTGTCCAATCACAAATGGTGACTTCTCAACACTGTTAGAAATTTGTAATTTTAATTGTTAGGATTTGTTTGCTTTCGCAATTAGGACTTATCATTCGTAGGGATTTAAACCTACTTGTCAGAAAAGGGGAAGTAAACTTACAACTAACTTAATTGCTAATATATTGGCTATAAAGAGAGCTTATCGTAGCAATTGAGAATTGCACCGATTTTTGTCGACAATTGTTAACAATTTTATTTGACATAGGTTCTAATGGTTCAACACCAGTAAGTCTATGTAATTCGAGTGTACCAAACCAAGAAGGACGCTTCAAAATCATTTTCAGAGTTTTATTCTGAATCCTTTGGATCGTTTTCTTCCTTGTTGAACAGCAACTTGACCAGATCGGTACAGCATAAAGCATTGCTGGTCTAGAAATTTGTTTGTAAATCAAAAGTTTGTTCTTTAAACAAAGTTTAGAATTCCTGTTAATGAGAGGATATAAACTAGTGTTGCGATTGGAGTGCGAAAATAAAACCTTCTTCACACTCCTGCCGGAGCACGACTAGCAAAAGCAACACTCCGGTTACTCTTTTATATTCAACGCTCCGACGTGATATTTATCACGCCGGAGTGCACCTATATGAGCGAACACCATGAGTGAGTCGATTGCTATGATTGAATTTGGGCGCAAAAGTTATTTGAACCACATTTTTAATACAATGTACCTATGTTATCATACGATAGTTCGCGCCAAATGCTGCGTATGAGGTATCTCTTTTGCAATGAAATGTCAGCGCTTTGCTTAGATAACTGGAGATTATTAAAAGGTTGTTAGACTACAAACATTTCAACAAATAATCGTTCAGTTGTTGTTAAAAATGTTTTGAAGAACAAAATTTTTAAAACTTCTATGATCCAGAGTTGGATGTTTCAAAATGTTAGTAAATTAAAATAAGTAAAAAAATAAGTAATACATTACAATTCGTTTAGGGTTTCATTCTGTGCCGAACACGCATCAATATCGGATGTGTTTGGTGATCGCTCCGATAGAATATAAAACAAAAGACGCGCGAGCAAGTGTTGGCATTGTTTGCCTGGTCGAGTGAAGGTTCAAGGTCGCCCGCCTTTGTGCAACTGTTTCGCATCGTGGCTGTTTGCTGGTGCGTAATCCGATTTGGCTGCTAAGTGATTTGTGCTACAGCAGTGGACGAGAATCTCAACACAAAGGAGGAAAAGAAGAAGCTAACAGTTGACGGCGAGTTGTGTCGCTGTGCTGAGTGATCACACACCCGGCTCGCTGCTGGTGGCTGTTTGGAGCTGCTGTATTGGTGCTGCTGGCTGTAACGGCTGCAGCTTCGACCATTCGGACAACCAACCCTGCTGAAAGGAGAAGTAAAGAGGTACGTGTTCTATCGGCGCTAGTGCGCTAGATTTAGCGCGATGGATGTAGATCCCTCGCCTCCCGTGCCACCATCCCCGAACCCCTCCGACCCTGTCCCTCCTGCCAACCCTTCCTCTGTTAATTCTCCAGTCCCCCCTCGCCCCAGGCTTTACCCGGATGGATCTCAGGGCAGCTTTACTGTTTTCTTTCGGCCAAAAGCAGGACCGAAATCGAAACCGTTAAACATCCTGCAGATTTCGAAAGACCTGACGGAGGGGTACAAGGCCGTGACCGAAATCTCCAAGGTCAGACCCAACAAGCTCCGTGTCGTGGTCAGCGACCTGGAACAGGCCAACGCTATTGCTCGCTCCGAGCTTTTCACACGCGAGTATCGCGTTTATATGCCCGCACGAGACGTGGAGATCGACGGTGTCATAACCGATTCGAGTCTGTCGGTCGAGTGTATCTTGGCAAGCTGTTTTGGCTGCTTCAAAAATGCTTTGTGTCACGACGTAAAAGTAAAGATCATAGATTGCAAGCAATTGCGGTCTGTGTCTCTTGTCAACGGCACAAAAGTGTACACTCCGTCAGACTCGTTTCGTGTTACGTTTGCCGGATCTGCTCTCCCTAGCCACGTCTCGATCGATCGGGTTCGTCTGCCTGTGCGATTGTATGTACCCCGTGTTATGAATTGCACCAATTGCAAGCAGCTAGGCCACACAGCCGCCTACTGCTGCAATAAGGCACGATGTAGCAAGTGTGGAGAAACTCATGCGGACGATTCTTGCAGTGTAAATGCTGAAAATGTATTCACTGCGGGGAAAATCAGCATGAGCTCTCCACATGCCCGGTGTACATGCAGCGCAGAGATAAAATCAAGCGGTCACTTAAGGAGCGTTCAAAGCGATCTTACGCTGAGATGCTGAAGAAGACCGTGACCACTTCTACCATAACATCGAACCCCTTTGATCTGTTGTCCTCTGATGAAACCGATTCTGACGATTCACCAGCGGGAACAACTTATGCCAATCCTGGGGCGTCTAGAAAGAGGAAAAATATTTCCTTTCCTAAACTTCCCCGAAAAGGTCCTAAGATTTCCCAAAGTGAAATGAAAGTTTCAAACAAACCAAACAGTGCTGCGGAAAAACCGAAGCAAACTCCTCCTGGGCTTGCAAATTTAAATTCCCAGAAGGAGTTCCCAGCACTGCCAGGAAAATCTAAAACCCCAGTTGTTCCTTTTACACTCCCAGTTGATGAAACAAACTCTGGATTAGTGAAATTTTCTGACATTGTGGACTGGATTTTTGAAACTTTCAATGTACCCGATCCAATTAAAATTTTTCTCACAGCATTCCTCCCAACAGTTAGATCATTTTTGAAGCAGTTGACTGCTCAATGGCCCCTCCTTGCAGCGATTGTATCCTTCGATGCCTAATTCATCTGCGTATACGAAGGATTCTATCTCTGTCTTACAGTGGAATTGTAGAAGTATTTTACCAAAAATTGATTCGTTTAAAGTTTTGATAAATAAAAACAAATGCGATGCATTTTCCCTTTGTGAAACTTGGCTTACTTCAAATATTGATCTCAACTTCCATGATTTTAATATTATTCGCCTTGATCGAGACACCCCATATGGAGGAGTACTTTTAGGGATTAAAAAGTGCTATTCTTTCTATCGTATTAACCTCCCCTCGATTCCAGGCATCGAAGTTGTCGCATGTCAAATGACAATACAAGGTAAAGAGCTTTGTATTGCCTCAATATATATTCCTCCCAGAGCACAGGTTGGGCAACGGTTGCTCTTTGATTTAATAGAACTTCCCTCGCCACGTTTGATTTTGGGAGACTTCAACTCTCATGGTGTGGCTTGGGGTTCCCCCTACAATGATAACCGCTCCTCTTTAATCTATAACCTTTGCGATGACTTCGACATGACTATTTTGAACAACGGTGAAATGACACGTATCCCGAAACCTCCAGCGCGCCCAAGCGCTTTGGATCTATCCTTATGTTCGACGTCGCTACGGTTGGATTGCACATGGAAGGTAATCCTCGATCTTCACGGTAGCGACCATCTGCCTATTCTTATTTCAATTAATAACGGTTCAACTCGCATGCGACCAATTGACATTCCGTATGACCTCACACGGAATGTCGATTGGAAGTTATACGAGGAAATGATTTCAAAAGCGGTCGAGTCGATTCAACATCACCCACCACTTGAAGAATACAACCTCCTCGCGGGCTTAATCCTCGACGCCGCGTTGCAAGCCCAAACGAGGAAATATCCCGGCGTAACGATCAAAGAGCGGCCTCCAACTCCGTGGTGGGACAAAGAGTGCTCCGATGTCTACACGCAAAGATCCGACGCGTTTTTGGCCTTCCAGAAGGGAGGTATACCCGACGACTATATACGGTATTCGGAGCTTAATACCAAGCTTAAAAGCCTGGCTAAAGCAAAGAAACGCGGATATTGGCGTCGGTTCGTGAACGAGACGTCGAGGGAGACATCGATGAGCACTCTTTGGAACACAGCCCGAAGAATGCGGAATCGCGTAACGGTCAACGAAAGCGAGGAGTCTTCAAGTCGGTGGATATTTGATTTTGCCTGGAAAGTATGTCCGGACTCTGTTCCTGCGCAAAACTTTGTTCGCGATACGTCTCCGGGTCACGACGCGATAGAATCACCTTTTACGATGGCAGAATTTTCAGTTGCCCTCCTGTCCTGTAACAATAACGCACCTGGGTTAGATAGAATCAAATTCAACTTGTTGAAGAATCTACCCGGCAATGCCAAGAGGCGCTTGTTGAACTTGTTCAATAAGTTCCTGGAGCAAAACATTGTACCGCAGGATTGGAGGCAAGTGAAGGTGATCGCCATCCAAAAACCAGGGAAACCAGCTTCTGATCACAACTTTTATAGGCCGATTGCAATGCAATCCTGTATCCGGAAATTGATGGAAAAAATGATACTCCGTCGTATAGATCACTGGGTCGAATCAAATGGTCTACTATCAGATACTCAATTTGGCTTCCGCCGTGCCAAAGGGACGAATGATTGTCTTGCGTTGCTTTCAACAGATATTCAGCTGGCGTATGCTCGCAAAGAACAAATGGCGTCTGCGTTCTTGGACATTAAGGGGGCTTTTGATTCCGTTTCTATTGACATTCTTTCGGGTAAACTTCACCGACAAGGATTTTCTCCAATTTTGAACAATTTTTTGCCCAATTTGCTGTCCGAAAAGCACATGCATTTTACGCACGGCGATTTGGCAACTTTTCGCATTAGCTACATGGGTCTACCCCAGGGCTCATGTTTAAGCCCCCTTCTTTACAACTTTTATGTAAATGACATCGACGAATGTCTGGCAAATTCATGCACGATAAGACAACTTGCAGACGACAGTGTAATCTCTGTTACAGGAGCCAAAGCTGCCGATTTGCAAGGACCATTGCAAGATACCTTGGACAATTTGTCTGCTTGGGCTTTACAGCTAGGTATCGAATTCTCTCCGGAGAAGACTGAGATAGTAGTTTTTTCTAGGAAGCATGAACCTGCTCAGCTTCAAACACAATTAATGGGTAAAACGATTTCTCAGGTTTTGGTACACAAATATCTTTGTGTCTGGTTCGACTCTAAAGGCACCTGGGGTTGTCACGTTAGGTATCTGATGAAAAAATGTCAACAAAGAGTGAATTTTCTTCGTACAATAACCGGACAATGGTGGGGAGCCCACCCAGGAGACCTTATAAGGCTTTACCAAACAACGATATTGTCTGTCATTGAGTACGGGTGTTTCTGGTTCCGCTCCGCAGCAAACACTCATTTGATCAAACTGGAGCGAATACAATATCGTTGTTTGCGTATCGCCTTGGGTTGCATGCAGTCGACCCATACGATGAGTTTGGAGGTCTTAGCTGGAGTACTACCATTGAAAAACCGCTTCTGGAGCCTGTCTTCTCGCATTCTTATCAAATGTGAGGTCTTGAACCGTCCTGTGATTGAAAATTTTGAAAGGTTAATCGAACTTAATTCTCAAACCCGTTTTATGACATTGTATTTCAATCACATGTCCCATAATATTAACCCTTCTTCGAATATTCCAAATCGTGTCGACTTATCAAATACTTTTGATTCTACTGTGTTTTTCGATACATCCATGATAGAAGAAACTCGTGGAATCCCGGATCATTTACGCGTGCAGCAGATCCCCAACATTTTTTCCAATAAATATCGAAACATCAACTGAGACAATATGTTCTACACTGACGGATCACTTCTTGATGGGTCCACTGGCTTCGGTATTTTCAATAACAATTTAACCGTCTCCCATAAGCTTGATAATCCTGCTTCTGTTTACGTCGCAGAATTGGCTGCAATTCAGTACACCCTAGGGATTATCGAAAAAATGCCCACGGACCATTATTTCATCTTTACGGACAGTCTCAGTTCCATTGAGGCTCTCCGATCGATGAAAGATGTTAAGCACTCTCCGTATTTCCTGGGGAAAATACGGGAACATCTGAGTGCTTTATCCGAAAAATCGTATCAGATTACCTTAGCGTGGGTCCCTTCTCACTGCTCGATACCGGGCAATGAGAAAGCGTACTCTTTGGCTAAGGTGGGCGCAACAAACGGTGGAATTTATGAAAGACCAATTGCCTTTAATGAATTTTTCTCATTTGTACGTCAGAATACGATCATCAGTTGGCAAAATGCTTGGACCAGAGGGGAACTGGGAAGGTGGTTACATTCTATAATCCCCAAGGTGTCGACGAACCCGTGGTTCAAGGGGTTGGATGTAGGTCGGGATTTCATTTGCGTGATGTCCCGGCTTATGTCCAATCACTATAGATTTGACGCGCATCTCCGTCGTGTTGGGCTCGGGGAAAGTGGTATCTGTGCCTGTGGTGAAGGTTATCACGACATATAGCACGTTGTTTGGTCATGCCCTGTACACCGTGACGCCAGGTCTAAATTAATAGCTTCCCTGCAGGCCGAAGGTAGGCAGTCGGCTGTTCCTGTTCGTGATGTCTTGGCGAGCCGTGACCTATCCTACATGTCCCTCATATACGTTTTCCTGAAATCCATCCACGCCCAATTTAGTCCTACCCCCTTCCGCCTGCCTCCAGCCTAACGACAAGAACACGTTAAAACCCCGGATCCGGAAACAGCAATCAGACCCGCACGTGATTGGTCGATAACTTGAAACTTCAGCTGGATTCTTATCCGGATTTAAAATTTGAGTAATTTTTGCATTATTCCATAATTTGGGAAAATACGCAGTTTTGAAGTAGCAATTGAAAAATCTTACTAAAAATTCCAGTGTGCTCTCTGGCAGATTTTTGATTAATATATTAAAGATTCCATCGTCACCAGGTGCTTTCATATTTTTGAAATTTTTAACAATTGATTTGATCCCATTCAAGTTAGTTTCAATTATTTCTGCAGGTAAAAAATTCTGGAAAGAAATTAAATCAAATTGATGTGTGACTTCATTTTCAATTGAACTCACAAAATTTAAATTTGAGTTATGAACACTCTCAAACTGCTGAGCAAGTCTTTGAGCTTTTTGTTCTTTGGATAAGAGAAAACGTTCACCATCTTTTAAATCTTCGACAGCTTCCAAAAGGGTTTTGAATATGGTTTCAATTTTTCTAATTTAGTCTCAAAATTTTGATTTCTCAGAAGAGTAAATCTATGTTTAATCTTTTTCTGTAAATCTTTATAAATATTTTTAAAAACAGGGTCACGAGAACGTTGATATTGACGCCTGCGGACATTTTTCAAACGAATTAGAAGTTGAAGTTTTTCGTCAATTATTGGTGAATCAAATTTCACTTGAGCCTTTGGAGCAGAATACTGGAATAATGGCAACTTCCGGTGTCTGGAAAACAGCCGAAAATGACCAAATACCACCCAATATGAGCGTTTCTTTAACCAGATAGACGTTCAGAAGCCTGAAATTGTTTCCAAATGCCATTTTGAAAGCCAAATTGGCGACTTCTGGTTTCTGAAAAACAGCGGTATATGACCAAATACCACCCAATATGGGTATTTCCGGAATTGTTATGATGCACTGAAGCCACAAATCGACCTCAGACAACATTTTGAATGTCGTCTTATGTTGTTCTTGAGCTGCCGGATCGCATCCTTAACTTCGCTTATTGTTGGGGGTTGGGGATACTTTCTCGATTGTCATTGTATCGATACCAGACCTCATGGTTTCAAGTATACTTTATTAATATATATAGGTATCAAGCACTGACCATTGCTGGAGTGATTTCTTATTAACCTACCAAGGTAGCAGTCATGATAGATTTTTTTTTGTCTATATAATGAAATATTTCTGTCAAGCGTTTCGATAACGCTAGTATCGATACCCATCACCCAAACAGCGAAATCGGGTGCGAGATTCGACGTTTTTGCATTGCACGTAAAAGTTTGGATTGAACAGGTTAAACTGTTGAAAAAACCGTCAATTTAAAACATCGAATAAATTATGCCACTTTATACCACTGTCGCAGTGGCATAAACGTACACGACAAATATATATTGCTGAGAGTAAAGAAAATTATTCGAACTAAATTTCTATTTTTAACAGTGGCTTTTTCCCGTTAACACGCAAGTTCATTAAGCAGACAGTATATGAAGTCTGCTTAATGAACTGAAGAAAATTATTTTTTGTGATTTTTCAGTCCTCTTTGTGTACACTTTCTGTTTGATCATATACCTGAAGTTGACCTTCCGTTCTGTGACTGTATGCACGTATGAACACTGCTTTTTTTCGTGTGTTGATGAATTGCATATAAAATTGATCCAGTGATCCAGCTAATGCTGGCTTTTCTTGTTTTGTACGTAAACGTCGGCGATGCCTTCGGGTTGACTAAAACAATCAAATTTATCGCAGATATAAACTGGGATTGAATAACGTTGTCGATTATGTACAAATTTCGGCTGCTCAAAATTTCTACAATAAAAATAACTTTTTGACAGTTCCTTATGGGATTTTCTTCGGGGCTCGATAAAGCCGAGAAAAAGAAAATTCATTTTGTTCATTATTTATCGAGCAGTTTGACAGGACGAGGGACGGAGTACTATGGGGCAACGTGTACCAGAAAAAACGCCAGTGTTACGTATGTCTTATGTATGTGGTGCAGTACTTGTATGAAGATATATTACCGTGTAAATGGTGTTACCGCAGACAGACGTCCAAGCTGAGTTCCAAACTTGTGTAAAGATTTTTGTAGTAGCAATTTGTAACCAGATATCGCTACCAGTGACGCCAGCCTTTTCTTTGTAAGATTTGGACCACTGCGACCATTGTTTTGATCTTTTGTGGTACCTCTTCTTTAGTCTAGGTACTCGTGGCAGACATATCACTATTGATGGAAGTGATCGTCGTTGTCATATCGCACCCTTTCTTCCAATTAGGCACTGAGTTTTGTATGAAATGTATTACCTCATTAGGGTTCGCAGACCAGACCTCAAAAGGCTCCAAAGTTTCTTTTCCAAAGGCTCTTATTCTGCGCTGTATTAGTGCACTGCAATGACATAGCAAATGTTCTGCGGTTTCACATTCGAGCCCGCAGAGACGACGATTTTCGTCATCTGACTAACCAATTTGTTTCAGGTGATGCTTACTTGGACAGTGTCCTGTAAACAGTCCTAAGAAATTGCTGGCTTTTCTTGACGCTTGGTTTTATAAAGCGTTTAGACTGGCGTAGCCCTACTGAGCATATCCAGTTCTCTTGTATAGTCCTATGTTTCCAGGTTTTCAATTCTGTTTTCAAGGCGCTTGATGACACCCCACAGAACGGTTCTGGGCCAATGAAATCGGTACATGACCCCTGTTTAGCTAACGTATCGGCTTTTTCATTGCCTTCCACTCCGCAGTGACCAGGAACCCAGTATAACCATACTTGGTTCCTTTCTGCCACTTGTTTCATTGAAAGGATGCACTCCCATACTAGCTTAGAGGTACATGTGAAGGATTTCAGTGCTTTAAGTGCTGCTTGGCTATCAGAAAAAATGCATATGTTAGCATGCCTGTATTTCCTAACCAAACATACTTGTGCACATTCATAAATTGCAAATATTTCGGCCTGGAACACTGTAGGCCAACGGCCCATTGGTATCGAGATACTTATCCCAGGACCATTTATACCTGCTCCGGTTGAATCATTCATTTTTGAGCCATCTGTGTAAAAGATAACAGAGCCTTGTTGGATATTCGGGCCACCTTGTTCCCAAACTTCCCGTTTGTTCTCTATGATTTTGAAAGGTATTTCGAAGTTTGCTTCTGTATTCATCCAGTCTTCGATACCTGGTATAAGTTTGCTCAGCTGGAAATGTTTGAGGATTGCCAGCTGGCCTGTCTGATCTCCATCAGGTACTTTTTTAAGGCGTGTTAGTCTCAATGCACTTTTTTCCGCCTCTAGTTGTACTACCTGGTGGAGTGGTAATAGATGCAGAATTGCATCTAAGGCTTTTGACGGAGCACTTTTCATTACTCCTGTAATTGCATTACAAATTAGCCTTTGCAACTTGCCAAGCTTGTTCTGCGTTGACCTTTCTTTTGTTTTAGGCCACCATACTAGCGAGGCATACGTTATTCTTGGTCTTATTATTGCCTGGTACAACCAATAAATCATACTTGGCCTTGTACCCCATGTTCTGCCAATAGCTGCCCAGAGGGCACTCGTAGCTTTATCGATGGCATATTCAATATGTGCATTCCAGCTGAGTTTCTGATCCAAAACCACTCCAAGTCGTTTGGTCTCAATGGAAAGCATAAGTGTGGTTTCACCCAATTTCAGGCTATCTATGTTATACCTTCTCTTCCGAGTGAAGGGAATAATGGTTGTTTTTGAGGGGTTAATGGCCAGCCCCTCTCGTTTACACCATTCTAAAGTGCAGTTCAGAGCTAACTGCATTCTTTCCGATCCTATACTGTCAAATTTTACCCTCACAAGAATAACTACATCGTCGGCGAAGCCGACTACTTTGAAACCTTGTTCAGTCAGGTTTCTGAGCAGCTGGTCTACAACCAGTGACCACAGCAAAGGCGATAAAACTCCACCTTGCGGGCATCCTTTTGTTGTTTTTCTTTTGTGGGTGATATTTCCCAATACTGCAGTTATTTCACGACTGTTCAGCATTGTTTGAATCTATTTTGAAGTATATTTTTCGAATCGATGACATCTCATTGCTGTGCTGTGAGCATTGAGCGATTGGATACATTATCAAAAGCTCCCTCTATGTCTAAAAACGCAGCAAGTGCAATTTCTTTTGCTTCTATAGATTTCTCTTTTTTTGTAGTCAGCATGTGTAACGCATCCACTGTCGACATGTTGCTTCGGTATGCAAATTGATATTTACTTAGCGGAGAGTTTTTGATGTAAGTTGATTTGACGTGGTAATCAATGAGTTTTTCCATAATTTTTAACATAATGGATGTTAGACTAATTGGTCTGGAGGCTTTTGGAAGTGTTCTGTCGCGCTTTCCCGCCTTGGGTATAAAGATCACTCTCGTTTTCTCCAATTAGTGGGTATATAATCAAGTTTTAAACTAGCCCTAAATATCTCGGTTATGAATGGAATTATTACCCTTTTACACCGTTGAAGCATTATTGGCAATAATCCTTCCAATCCCAGGGACTTATAGGGCTCAAAGGAGTAGGATGACCAGATTTTCTCGGAATGAAAACGGGACAAATGTGTTCAAAAACGGGACACATGATTAAATTGATTTTTGAAAATTTTTACCAACCAAAGCATACAAACAATTATTCATTGCTTTGATGAACTTGCCCGATCCTAAAGAGTGTGATTTTTTGCAATGAGTTCCTGAAATTCGTCACATGATGATCGAGGTTTTGACTAACAAATCAACTTTCAATCGCGACTTTTTCATCAATTCACGATAGGGGATATCCTTCCAAACAGGGCCGGATTTAGAAGCTGGGGGCCCTGGGCAAATTTGTTTGTGAGGCCCTCTGTTCTTAAAACATTTAGAGGTAACGTTCTGGAAGGTGACGAGCGAAAAAAAGGTCGCCCTAGGACTACGGGGGCCCCTTCAGTCGGGAGGCCCGGGGCATTTGCCCCCTTTGCCCCCCATCAAATCCGGGCCTGCTTCCAAAGGTGCGGTACTGTCAGGAAAGCACAAAACTCAGTACTCAGTAATATTAGAAAATCCTGGCTGCTTGGAAACTCATTTTCCATTTAGTAAAATTTCATTGCAAAGCTCTATTTAAGTTTTTTTTCAAAGAGTATCCGAAAACGGTACAAAATGGCAAAAATACGGGACGGTTAAAAACAGTTGAAAAAACGGTACTGTCCCGTTCAAAACGGTACTGTCCCGTTCAAAACGGTACGTCTGGTCAGCCTACAAAGGAGTTTATTGCCCATTCCACTCTCGATTCAGTGAAGATATCGCAGGATATATTATGCGCATTTGTGTTAGCGATAGTCGAACCAGCACGTAACGCATTTGGATCCTGAAATTCTTCTTCTTGAATAGATCGTGATCCTGGGAAATGTTTCTCCATCATAACATTGAGTGTTTCAAGAGAATCAGCAGTAAAAGTACCGTCGTCCTTCTTTATTCTACCCAAGCCATTCGTGTGATCTTTGGACAGGGCTTTGTGTACTCTTGCAGCTGCAGGGGTGCTTTCAATTTGTTCACACATCAATCTCCATCCCCTCCTGCGTGATTTCCTGATTTCCCTATTGTATTTTGTAAGGGACTTTCTGTAAGCATCCCAGTTTGAGGTTAGCTTGGCTCTGTTGAACAACCTTCTAGTTACCTTCCTTAGTTTTTCTAGATTTATGTTCCACCAAGGCGCGTCTTTGCTAGATACGCGCGTTTGGAGTGGACAGCTTTCGTTATAAAGGGATATTATTTTATTTGTAAATACCTGCGATGATTCTTCCAGAACTTGTACTGTCTATATTCGGCCTTCAAAGGTCGATTCATCGCTAAGTGTTTTAGAATTAGAAGTTCCCAGTTTGTTTTTCTAGAATTCCTGTAAACTTCCGTTACTAAGTCCCCTGCGTTATATTCGAATATAATTTGCTTGTGGTCTGATAGAGAAATCTCATCAGATACATGCCAATCAGTAATTTTTTCCGATAGTTTAGCACTTGATAAAGTAAGATCAAGAACTTCTTGTCGAATCGTATTTTCAAAAGTTGGATTATTACCTCGATTACATATATCAACATTGTTAGATAGTATATAGTCAAAAAGGCACTCACCTCTTTTGTTTGTGTCTATTCTTCCCCATATTGTATGATGGGCGTTTGCGTCTCACCCAACGATGAATTGTTTATTCAGCCTCTTGCAGTGCGCTATAAACTCCTGAGCGCTGCCCTTGGTGCTACCGTAGAATCATCATAAAGGAGCTTACCCGTATTTGTTAAAATTCCCAAGACTTTATTTTTGTTCACCCATGGCTATTGCACAATAGCCACGTTGAAGTTTTCTTTGGTGAACCTGCGGCAAAGGATTCCACTAGCCCCTTTTGCGTGATGCAGGTTCACTTGGATGAACTTAATGTTCTTGTCGTTCATTTCGGACTAATTTTGTTCCTGGGGGCTTCTTTCGCTCCCCCTTTGCCCGATGGTTGTTCATGGGTATTTTTGGGTGCTCGTGTTGTTCGCCCTCAGTCATTGCCCCTTGAACAGGCTGTTTCGATTGGTTTTTACTACCCCTCGGTTGTGAAGCCAAAACATCCGTAATTCCCATGGATTCGGACTTGGCGCTTGTGAAGTTTCGACCAGCCCTGATTTTTTGCGGATAAATTACTCCGAAATCTTAGCTCAGCTTGTGCTTCCAATCAGCAAATTTTTTCGCTGACGCTTCGTCCACTGATAGGATGAGCTGGACATGATTCTTGATGGGCTTGCGCTTTAGCACCCTCCAAGAATCAGTAGCAATATCGTTATGGCCCTCGATTAGAGCTAATATGGTTTCGTTATCGTTCTTGCCACTCTTGGGAAAAAAGACAGCCAAAATTTCTATACTATCAACAACCATCAGATCAGCCGTTTCCCATGGCTTAATTTTCGGAGCAATCCCTTTCAACCATTCTGCAGTATCCTCGTTTTGGCACTCGATTACCATAAACCCGGACTTAAACCTGCAGTTAGTGAATTTGGGCTTGAACTTTTCCTTCCTTTGTTCAACGACTTTGGCTAGGATGGACTCTTCGATTAGTTCCATCATAGTCGTCGAGAGCACAGACGTGGGATAGTCCTTAGGCATTAGTCCGACCTTAAACTGGCTAAGGACCTCACCGTAGGTGGGAGGCGCTTTGGGTTTGCCGGCCGAGCTGTTTTCAGTCCCAGTGGCATTTCCTCTAATCACTTCCATCCGCCTGTTTACTGACTCCTTCCGAGTGGTTGCAGGAATTTGGCATTCCTTCTTCCTTTTTGGACGAGGATTGCTTTCACTGCGATTGGAGGAGTCAATTTGCCTCGGTCTCTTAGCTGTTTGATTTGAGTTCATTGTTAAAGGGTTAATTGCGAGAAGACGGGCCTCCTCTCTGTCGTGCCCATCTTCAAGCAACTTTTTGAACCGCTTTCTCTCCGAATCACACAGTCGCCTAGGAAATTTCCTGCCCTGAAGAGCCTCTTTGGCATGCGCCGACTCTTCATGACTTTTTTGTTCAGTCTCTGTGGTGGCTTTCATCTCTGAATCCCCCACAGAAGCCAATACACAATCGGAGTAGGTTTCCGAATCAACGACCTCCGGTGAGTTCAGAATTGAAGACGAACATGAAGCAACGTCTTCTAGCGAACGGCTTTGGAGTTGGTCAAATTCGTTTCCGGTTTCCATTTTTTCGGTCATTTTTGGTAGCACGGGAATAGACAGAAACCAAAATTATTTACAGTGGAACACATTGAATTGATAGCGATAAAAAGTTATCGATTAGGTATCGTAACTCAAATATCGATTCTCAGATATCGATTCTATGCATCGCCCAATATGTGCAGGCCCAATAAGATCGGAGTTTGTATGTGAGATTTCGATGGCAGGGTAATTTGGAAACGAGCATTAATGTCTGTGAGCTTTTAGTAATAAAAGAAAACAATTAATAAATCATGTTTTTTTTTAATATTATTATCACATGCAACTTACATTATTTCACATACCTTTAATAATGCAACCTGCACACGATGAGCTCAGATGCTCAGTCCGGTGGCGCTTTGCAACCACGTAATGTTTCATTTTCAGATACCACTTGTCAACGTCACTCACACAAAAACACCGCTCGCGAGCCAGCCTTATGCACCAGCGAAAAAAATATGTATTGTAGCGATAAGGTCACCAGGCGGCGCTAGTATACAAGTGATTTATAACGCAGTTCTCTTTGAAAATTTACACAGAATTTTCGATCAATTTTGTGCTTGCTTGGACGTCTGTCTGTGGTGTTACCAAAACCACAGATAACAGATATCCAAGCTAGAACAAAAAACTCCAGATATCGTGTGTAAGATTTTAAATTCTTACTCGTTTGGAATGCTAAAGACATCTTTCTGCAACTTGCGACTTGAACCACTTTAGTGATGGCAGCGCTGGATTATAGTCAAAGCTGCCAGACGCATGAAAGTTCTCACAAATAGTAGAGTCGCTGTTTATGCAACGATATAACACTGTTTTTGTGAGGTTTGTGTATTTTTTTTCCATGTCAACACTAAAACAAACAAATTTATCGCAAATATAAGCTGGGATTGAATAAAATTTTCGATTATGTACAAATTACGACTGCTCAAAATTGCTACATTGAAAAAACGGCAACGCTTCTTATTGCAATAATATCGATAAGAGCTGGAAAACTATAGATTTTATCGAATCATTGACCACTAAGTGCTCTTAGCGCCACCATACTGCGTATTGCGACATGCTAAAAAACCGTTGCGTCTTTTTACACATGAAGCAAAATTAGCTTGGATGTCTGTTATCTGTGCCAAAACTATTACAATAATAATTGTTATTACTGGCGAATCTTGTCGTGTCTTGCTGTGTTAGTGGTACCACAATGTCAGTGGTACCACAACGTCAGCGGTACCGCTATAAAATTTGGTAACGCGACCGTTATATCGGATTTGACGTTTATAGCATGGCCCTGCTGTATAGAAATAGGTAAAATCATCTCTACCACTGAGCAGTTAAGAGTAAGCGTGCTAGATTGGTTTTGAAAGGACATTATTTACTCTTGGAAATGTCAATCGCTATTAGCGTTTATTCGTATCTTTGTTATCTTTGCTAGAGTGCCTGTAAATATATATAGAGTGGCGACACTGTCAAAATTGGAATAGAAAATATCTGTCAGTGTCATTCCAATTGAGCAAACAACCCATTCAACTCGTGTGGGGAAAAGAGAAAGGATGTTGAGTGTTACCAGTGTTACCAGCGTTACTTTTGATGACATGGCGCCACTCTAGTTATATTAGTCAGCCTATACACCAGAGAGACGCCGAGACACTCACCGTTAAGGCAACTGTCAACATCAAAACTAGCGAACCTATACATTAGAGAAATGACAAGACACTCACCGTTAAGGCAACTGTCAACATCAAAACGGATAACGGCAATGCAAAATGATACAACTCGCCCGTTTTGATGTTGACAGTTGCCTTAACGGTGAGTGTCTCGGCGTCTCTCTGGTGTATAGGCTGACTTATCAAAACGGGCGAGTTGTATCATTTTGCATTGCCGTTATCCGTTTTGATGTTGAGAGTTGCCTAAACGGTGAGTGTCTTGTCATTTCTCTAATGTATAGGTTCGCTAAGTTATATTATAGGCACTCTAATCTTTGCTAGTGATGGGAAATATCAGGGGGGATCTATCTGTCAAAAATCGTGTAACCAACATATTCGGCAACATGGTGTTTGTTTTGGTTTTTGTTCCTTTTGTTCATGAAATTGATCGATGTGAAATATTATAGAATTGGAATGTTTTTCATCAAAACTCGAGAAACCGCGGAAAACTTTCATGAATGTTGTTTAGCTATTCACATTTTTCCCCCATTATTGTTCATAGTTACAAACATCATGGACCAACAAACGTCATGGACCAGAGTTGATCTGCGATAACACACACATATATGAAATTTGACAGCAGTGAATCCCCTCTGGGAAATATCGAGCAAAATTGTTAACGATAACATCGATAGTTTCCAAGCTTTTATCGATATTATCGATGAGCTATCGATAATTTTTGCAGAGTGTGTGAGGGGTGTGAGATCGCAAAAGCAAGGATACTGTTTGTTCACTTGTGAATTTTACCAAAGTCTATTCGGCCAGTAGAGAATTGCGAATAATAATAGGCTATTTTGGATAACTACTAATGATATTTTGCAAGTGCAAGAAATAATTCGCATACTTTGTGCCACCTGAACTGCCGCCTGCGACTTATCGATAATTATCGTTAGCGCTTAAATTTAACAATATTATCGATATGAAGCAATTATCGATATTAACGATAAATATCGATAACTTTCCCATCACTAATCTTTGCTTATTTGACGTTGTTGACAAATTGTGAGTTCCTAAAATATTTTTCATTCTTTCCATTTCTTTGTACAAATTAGTTTCGTTTAGTTGCTAAAAAGCGTTTCACTACATTATTTATCTGCATTCGTACTATTATTAATCTGAGATTACTAGTGATACCGACTATGCCTGCTTCTATTTTCAGTTATTTACGTCAAAACTGGGACGAGTCTGATAGTGCCATCGCTTGAATTTATTTAGACTTATCTTAGTAGAATGAAAAATAAAAATAATGGCAAAAGCAACAAACACTGAGCTGCTAAATCAAGGAATTTCAGGTAACGGTAAAGTATTATAATTATAAACTATTGATGCAAATTAAATTATGTTCATCAGTTGAAAAAGAGTTTGCTACGGAATTTGACCAATTACTGCAGCGTATAAATGAAGAAATCAAACAGTTTGCTGGGGCTGATGCAGGTGAATATTAAACAATACTTTCCATCGATGTTTGCTAATCTTTTTTTTAAGTTCTAATCGGAAATTGTCCCGCAACAACTGTTAAAACCGACTTGGACAATTTTTTTCATGGATTTGCCACAATTGTAAAGCTTCATAAAATCGTCTGCTCCGATATACAGACAACTCTGTTTGTCGCTAAATTTGACTCTATCGAATCAGCATCACGTTCAATGGTATTGAACACACTATCATTGAATGGGAAAAAAATTTTGTTAATAAAAGCGGACGGAAAGCAGTTATTTGATAAAAACACTGTAGTTGAACTCAAGGGACTTCAGGGTAAGTAAGATGTGCATCTATGGGAATAATAATTATTACGCTTTTGATAGGAAATGTATGTATTACGAAAGAATTTTTTTTATTTGAAAACAAAAATATGTACATTAATATTGTCGGGTGTCGGGTATAAATACATATCGCCAAACATGTGCCATATGTAAACAAGCCACAATTTAAAGTTTTTCAATGAACTCAAGCTTATTCTACCCATACAAATAAGATTGTTTGAATAAAAAAAATCTTTAAGCTTGAATATTATAAGAGTATGTACATTATTTACGCTTATTTTAATCAACAAATGAGAAAATTTGGCTTGTTAACATAAGCAAATGAGCTCTTTTCACATGTTTGGCGAGATATATAGACTAATTTCTTAAGCAGTCCCTTTTCATTTCCAGAACATGCAGAAGAAATCATCTACGACCACATGATAACATTTGGTAACATTAACTTTATACTAAAAACTTCCGCGGTTACATACATTGTATTTGAAGAAGCTACTGCAGTTAAAGTAAGCTGTCAATGTGATTATCTTGACAAATATCCAGTGACTATACGACCGATAGTAAGTTGCCTTGCAAGTGGTGCAACCGGGGCTTCAATCGAAACATGCATATTAGATCAGATCATTCAAAATGATAATGTCGTGGAAGAGGAAGCTCAAATTAATACCTTCATGCGGCTGCTTGACATGGAAAATTTAGACGACTATTTAGAAGTAGATGATCAAGTGAAAAACGCCGATTTGTCGGCAAAAGCATTGCTGGAAATAGGGAACGAAGAAATAATTGTCGCCGACGATGAGAGTTCAGAGCTTTCGGAAGAAGGCGCTGATGTTGATGCTATTGAAAAGCAAGCGCTTTGTAAAAAAGTTTATGGAAAAGGAGTAATGCAAGGCTTTGTTATGGTAGATGTATATACTGCACGGCTACTAAAGTTGAATGGTAGTATTCTGCGACTCTCGAAATTGCCACAGTTACAAGTTCTAGTACAAGATTGTAAAAAAGAAAAGTTGAAATTATTATGTAACAAAGTGGAAGGAAAAATCCCGTTCAGATTTTTATCTGAACGACAAGAAAAGATTTCAACTGTTAAACTCCCCGAAATAAGAGTTGCAGAGAAAAGAAAAGCAATTAAAAACACTAAACATGATCCACAAATAATTAATACAAGTCTCAAAACAATTTTGAAGCCGGTTGAGTCATCGAAATTCAGCCAGCAAACACAATGTTGTTCTAGTAATTTAGGTGATAGCCTAAAACAAAAGCACTTCGAAATTTTTGATCGCGATTTAACATCTCATTCTGATTCAGTTAACTTGAAGTTTACCAAGAAGGTAGCTTATGTAAAATTGGTTAAGCTTAACCAAAAAGAGATAGAAGAATTTTCACATTGCAGAGTTGATAAAAGCGAAGAAAGAAAAGAAAAACATCCCAGTGGAATTATTAAAAGAGAAGATGCCGAGGAGAACAATAGCAAAGATATTGAAAATACAAAACTTCGATCCATAACCAAGCACTGGGAACCGGAAGATAGCCAGTGCCCCATGAGTGAAGGTTTCTCACCGATTACAGCGGCTGTAGGGTGTGATTTGGCTTCAACTTTATCTAAAAAAGAAGTTAAAAGTGAAACCATTAGGGATGCAAATATTCAATTGAGCAACACAAGCACGAAGATGGCTATTCAAAAAAGTAATAGCAAAGATTTCAACAAAGTAGATATCACTGTCAGTGACATTGTTTATGATAATTGTAATGCTGAAGAAACTGGACCAAATCTGTCTTCTAACAGCTTTCAATCAGACGAAGATGGTCCTCTCATCATTGATCTTCCTGTCGAACAGGAAACAGTTTGCATTGCAGAAAAGGACCTTTCATCAAAAAATAAAACACATGAAGCATTCGTTTTCGTGGATATAAAAAGTGCTGTTTTGCTTGACAAATACGTACGTCATGATAATCGAGTTTATCTCGCGGATTTACCTTGTTTGAATATTAAAATCAAACGTTTGCTTGATTGCGAGTATAAAAATGTTAAATCTAGAGAAGCTATTAGAAAGGCAAAACCTTGTTTAAGTAAAAGACCCGTTTCGATGTCGGCAAAGAAAAGAGTGGGAATGATTCAAGAGAAGCCACGTAAAACAGATTTGGATAAAATAGATAATAAGTTTTTACCCGCAGGGTCAAAACTCAAAGCGCAGGCTAAGGCCAAATATAAATCTGATATTTCTAACAAAAATAAACATGTTCCGGTTCCAGAACTTCCTATTGAGTTAAAAGCACATCTTAACACTAATTTTAAAATACCGAAAAAGCACATTGCTGTTAAGCCTCATACAATTGAACGGAATCCCAGTGAGTTGAATTGTTTGCATAAAGACCAAACAGCAAGACTGGAACACCACAAGCGCTTCCATAAAGATCGCAAATACAGAGATGACCGAATGAATAAACTCGGCCCTCGTGAGAAAAAACTAAAACATATGGAACAAGATTCTGTTAGTACGGAGTATTTCAACACATTTTACGAAAACTGTGATTCTCCAACAGCTGATAACAATCAAGACAAAACAAGATTTCCTCAAGACATGAAATCAATGATGTTTTGTGATCAGCGTGCTAAAAAGGTTCCTTCTTTCGAGGATATTTGGGATATTCCTATTGTGCAGCCTAATGTGTCTGTTTATGAACCGAAAACCGAAAGCATGTCAGTTTCTGAATTTGGCAACACTTTATTGAACTCAGATGTTAACGAGACAACTAACAGCGTTGGGTTCTGGGCCGCTGACAAGCGAGTGCAGCAGCACGCGGATAAGTTAACCGAGGATACTTCTTACTCAGTTATTAATATGAAAAAAGGACAATACCGGGAAAGGAAACCGGTTTATTTGAATAACACACTATCATCAACTAAATTACTCAATCAGCAACCTTTTAAATCTGCTAACAGAACCATTGAAGATGGAGAATCTTGGTCACCGGAAGCAGAAACCAGAAATAACATGATGTCAAGTAGAACACAATTAAAATTCAACTTAGATCCGCAAAATTCACGTTCTCAGGAAAGACAAAATAGTCATGATACTATAATTGATGAAACAGTCATGCGGGATTCAGAGATGAAAATGAGTCATAAACAAACGTTATCAATCCGTGCAGGTGTCGGGTCTAATATTTTGGCTGGTGAAATGTGGGATGAAGAAATTGAACAGAAAAATATTTCTGATAATCATGACCGACAAAAAATGCAACAAGAATGTAATGAATTAACACGTAGAAACCCTTTGAAGCCGAGTGACCACAGACCGAAATATGCAATGGAAAATAAAGATGATATTTGTTCAAAACAATGGAGTCAAAAACAGGAGCGTTCTAGAGAATCGCATATCAGATCATCAGGTCGTAGGCGCCGTAGTCGCTCCCCACTTCTCGACAGAAGGCGAAGCAGTATCAATAGGTCTCCTCGTCGTTCTTTTGTGTGTAATAGAGAAACTTCTTTCAACCGCGAACGAAGTCGAAGTCGATCACCACGAATTCGAAACAAAGAAAAATTTTATGATAATGCAATTTGGTCCGACAGTGATCGTTCTCCAAATCAGCACAGAGCATGGAGTCGTTCAAATTATAGATCTCAAATTTCACGAAGTAAATCTCCTGATGCCCGAAGACGTGATCTTGATCGATCACCTTTAAACAGCAGACACGGTATTTATCAAGCACAGCATAACAAACATAGTGGCATGATGGACGGAAAATATTATGCAGATAGTTCATCGATAGTTGCACATTCACCATCTGTATTGGATGAATACAATCGCAATTCAGAACGATTAATTTATTCTCAAAATAGACGAAATTCACCAGATGACTGTTGGAATAAGTCACAACGAAGATCGCCCATTTCACATCGAATACGTTCAGATCAAAGTATACCTAATAGACATTGCAACTCTCCAGAAATATTACAATCACCTACATCAGAACGTCAAAATTCAACTGATAGGTCAGAGTGTCCAAAAGAGTCATCAAATAGACGTTCAAACAAATTTAATGTAGGGTCACCTTTATCAGAACGCTGGAGTCCCGTCAGTAAATATGCATCTGGTGTGTTCCAAAAACATAACAATCCACCAGTTGCCGATCAGTATCAACCAGATAGCGTTGCATATAGTCCATCGGCTGCATGGGATGCTATTAGCTCAGAAGAAGATGACAGTTTTAATTTTTCCGCGAAAAATCGAGTTATGCATCAGGACAAGACAGAAACAATACCTTTGGTTCCGCCGCAGGCATCATGTAATACCGAGGTTATATCGTCATGTAATAGTAATCTTGATAAAAACGATGAAAATAAATCATGTGTCGATGGTGATTCTATGGAAAAAGTAATTAAACCTGCCGAGCTAGTAGTTATTACGGAAAGCAAAAATCTGCAATCGCACGATCAGCTGAAGGAGGATACGACAGAGAAGAAAAATGTTCTAGAACATTTGAAGCAACGAGCAGAAAGACTTAAACAGTTGGAAGAAATGAAACTCGCTAGACAAAAATTATTGGCGCAAATCAAACTGAAGAGTGATAACAAAAATTTGAATGTCGAGTCGGATGTCATTGATACAAATTTACCATTAAGAAAAAATCTGTTCACGTATCAAGATCAACAACACGATAGTGGTGCCAAAATGAAGACTGATGAAAAAGAGAGAGAGGAATCAGCTCTTGCGTCGAGTCCGATAGCTCCTTTATCATTATTTGAAACAGCAGGAACTCTCTTAAGCCATCTCGATTTGATGCTAAGTCGACCAGCACCTGTAATTACCCCGGCATTTGACCCACCATCTATTTCTAAAATAGCTTCTGGGCTAGCACTCTCTGTTCCAACGCTACCAAAGGAAATTCCACCACCATTTTCGATAAATGATCCGGTGACCTTAGAAAATATACATAAACTTTCTAGCAACAGACAACCCGCAAATCAGTTGCATGTGTCTGATAAACAAATTGTTTCAAGTATTGATTTAAGCCTACCGCCACCGGAAATGAATCCACAGCTAAACTTACAAGAATCGCAAAATATACAACATACTCAACAGATAAGTGAAAAATGTTATTGGCAATCTCACTCTGTCAATGCTTTAGACGATTTTCGTATAGCAGAACAGCAACACCGCTTTTCGGCTCAACACAGACCTAATTTTCATAATGCTCCACAGGAGCCATCATTTCAATTACGTCCGCCAGAAGAAGTTCGGCAAAACAACTTTGAACTTCGACGGTTATATATGCAACAGCAAGAAATGATGCGAGATCCACGACACAGCACCAGTGATAATGGCCTTGGAGTTTATTCACGCCATAACAATAACAACTTCAACAAAAGTGACCCGTTTCAACGGTTTGGATCCAGTCATGTTAATAAGCAGCGATTCCAACAGAATAAATTTAAACGGAATAAGCAATCATTTCCCCTGCATAACTATCACCCCAACAACTTGAGAGATTTTGAAGAAAACTGTTTTGACATGAACGTTCCTGGCAATAATGAGTGGTTTGAATAAATAAAACAAGTGCGTCTGCACAATCAGTCAGCCAGGTGAGTTTGAAGAACTGTTGTGTCGATTGTTCAAATTTATTGTGATTTTGCGCATATTCCTAGATGATAAAGCTATTTCACTAATTGTGCTTTTTCACTAATTGTTATACAAAAACAAATATATTTTAGCATAATATGTAATATAGATAATTCGAAAGTTTTTAATTTATGGCTTAAGGGGTAATATCCACCAAATGCTCAAAAAACAACAAGGCTTTTTCATGAATTTTTCTAAAGGATATTTGAGATGTGAGGTATATAAATAATATATCATTGGATTAAGCAAATCTTAGAGAATAGAAAAAAAAAATTATTGCTACTTTTTTTACAAAATGGCGGCTGTGCAGCAATTGCCGTAAACCGCTTTTTTTAAAGTTCTTCCGCGGTGAGCAGTAGAAGTCGTGCCCAACTCCACCTAAACAACCAAAACAACAAATTTTTCATTATCTACATAACGTCCCCTTAATGCTAGAACTAGATAACTCGAAAATTGACGTTTCGAGAAAAATGAGTTTGAAATTTTGACCTATTCTGGTGATGACGATTCAAATGTAATTATTGAAGGTTCAGATTTTAAGAAACGCATTCATATCGTTTCAGGCCCGTTATAGCAACGAAAAAATCAGCAAAAAGGCGAGTTATTCAGTTTTATTACAATATACACTTGTTTTTCGTTGAGATATCTAGTTTTTTATTTGATGAATAACACTTTTTCTTGTAATCGTGTTTCAACGAGTCTTGGATATGTTATAGAGCTCGACACGATGAATATAATGGCATACTTACCTCAAAATTGACAGGTTTCGAGTTATCTAGTTCTAGCATTAAGGGGACGAAAGTATCGCTAGTGAAGCACACATGATTATATATTTAGAATTTTTCTTCGCAAAATGGCAACGGTTTGAAAAAAAAAGTTCTTTTTCGAAAAAAAAAATCGACTTTAATTGTTTATAACTTTTGTTGTTGTTAATCATTTGCCAAAATCGTGTGTACTTCACTAGATAATCTAGTGAAGAAACTACAGTTAAAATTTCAAGTCAAACGGATGTAAAAATTTTCAATTCTACTCGCCGATTTTAAAAACAGTCAGCTTGTAGCGGGCCTGAAATGCCACACTCCCAAATCTGCGGTTCCGCTCCCCGTATTTTCAAGCAAGTGGCTTAAGCGCCACCTCAAAGAGGACCACATGCCTGTCTTGGCTTGCCCGGCCAGAAACGCCGCGAAACTCCGGGTCAGGGTAATAAACTGAGGGAAAACGAAAAGGCAGATGCACTTCACTAAGGTACTCAGTCTCATGCGTTTCAATACCGCAGAAATTCGTAACAAATATTCCTCAATCTCAAAACACCGAACTCGTGTATTCTCCTCACTGGACCAATTCTGAACGATCAGATTTCTGTCCAGCGTACAGAAACCAGAGTGCGGGGACGGTATTCCCAAGCCGTCCACTTGGAGTACAAAGACAAACAAACAAACAAAGACAAACAAACTTGGAGTACAAAGACAAAGACCTAAAACAACACTAGCAACGAACGCGAGACGTGAGACACCTTAAGAAACCTAAATTACAATAAACATTACCTCAAAACAGGGAAACGCACTATTTTAATTTAACATTTATATTTACAAATATTCTTTACTAATTTTACTTCTATCCTATTTTGGCCATCTAACTAAATCACTAACCTATAGTGTGCGTGGGTGGAGTATCTAATGGTTACGCCATAAAGCTTCTCTCAAGGAGGGGGTCTTAGCTTAATCCTGCGCAGGGATTTTATAGCTAGCGTACTCACTCTTAGACGGCAACTACCTCTCCTTTCTATCCGTCGTTCAGCATCCAACGGTACTTAGCGGCGATCTACTGCAAACGGCATCCAACAGCAATCATCGCACCATCCGGGTACGGTAGTGTTTCGGCGATGGCGTCGGTTCTATATTGGCTGCATGTGCCGATCAGTTCGATCAACGACTCAGCATGGGCCGCCTTAGTGTGCGGCGGCTGGCAGAATGGGCCTTGTCCTGGCTAACGGTGCGTCCCAGAAGTGTGCGGTAGGAGGGTGGATGTACTTTGCTGGCGATGGGTTTATGGCGTCGCCAAGCGCTTTCAAATAGAACGTAAAAAGTCGTCGAACGGCTGTTCGACGCGGTTACGAAAAACCATTATAGCCAAACCAACTCAACGTTACCTTTTATTCTCACCACACTTGCTGGCAAAGTCTCCACTAAATTTAACTACTCCTAACTGCGCTTAACCTATCGAAGAGACTACACTTAATACAACTAGCTAATCTAAGACACCCTCACGCTAAAACACACCTTATTCGAATCGCGAACAACACAAAATCACACACTCTGGCTTCTTTCGCCGTTCGATTGTAAATGATTGAATCGAGATTGGTTTGCTCCTCAGATCAAACGAGATTTTGAGTTTAAAACCGGAAATTTTGCAACGAACTTCCACGGCAAATTCAAACCCGAGTTTACATCTCCCTTTCCCATTAGGTTCATGCATCTAACTATTTCATTTCCCGAGTTTAATGACCTGCGCTGGCTGGGTTTTTGCCAAGAAGAACAAGCAAGTAAGTCGCTGATTCGTGCTTGAGATTTGGATTGCGTCACCGCGAATGAGAGGCTTAAAGGAAGAGCAAAGTACTTTTGAGTATTACTCACAGTTAAAAAGTATCAAAAAACTCAAACAAAGAACGTACTCAACGAGAACGGCTGATCGAATGGAAATTGTGAGTAAACACGTGCTGTAGAGACGCTGTAACGGTAGAATCTTGATGCAGCAACCTCTATACTTCAAATTTGAAACACGCCGCCGCCGCCGACACTTTTACGCACTCTGCCGCCGCCGAGGAAATTTTTATCGCGCCGATAGCCATTTCTTTGCTTATTGTTAAATTGTTTGTTTACTTGATTCCTAACCATTCTTATTTCTTTTTTTGACATCCTGTCAACCCGGATGAACATTTTTTTATTTATTTATGTTGAATTAAAAACCGAACATGAGAGTGTACACATCACACGCATTATTTTAGAAGTGGTAATTAGTGTCACGCCGGTATACGCCGCCGCCGCCGCCGAGAAATACCAACGGCGTCACGCCGATCACCGCCGAGGTAAAATGTTTTGTACGCCGCCGCCGCCGATGATATGGTCGGCGCACAGGTCTAATAAAAACTTGATAGAACAAAGCCAGAACCAAGGTTTTTCTTATGTGGGGCCCCAAACAATCCCAAATTTATCGAAATTGATTGGTTTTGTCTCCGCTTGACGCATTGCATATCAAATATTAGAATAATTGTAGAAGAAAACGTACTTGCTTACATTTTCCATTTCAGAGAGCTAAAAATGTGCTTAAACCGTATGTTCCATGCTTTCTAAAGTGTTGTGGACAACCCTGTTGCGCTGCGCTTGTTTTCTCGGTCAACCGACGCAGCGCAAAGTCGCAGGGCTCGCCACGGCAGCATAGCTGTCATGTGCGATGCTGGAAATGCGCATAGACGTAGAATGTTGTCCGGCCATTACAGTTTGTTATACCGTTTTAACGTGTCGTGATTAAACCGTTTTTTTTAATCCGATGTGAAGAGCCTTTCGAGTATCATTCCCGGGGTACCACGGTCCAAAAGTGGCGACGAGTAATCGCGAATGAGGGTTGTTTTTCGTCGAAAGAAACGGCCAATATTTCTCCTCCCGCGCGGAATAAAAGAAAGTGGAGTGAAAGCGCTATGGACAAAATGGTGCCGGCGCCGCGGGAAATCACGTGCACCAGCAGCAGCAGCCGCCATTCATTCCAGTTTCTACGGCCCAGCAGCAGCAATTTGCGTCCATCCCGCCCCACCAACCGCAAGCCCAGGTCAATAACGACATGTTCGTGCAAATGTTGACCATGATGCAGCAGCAGCAGCATGACATGTTGGTCCAATTTGCCCAGCAGCAGCAGCAATTTACTCAGCAACAGCAGAGGAACGATGAAAGGCAAGAACGTCTTTTTCAATCCTTCGCTTCATCCATCAAAGTGCAAGTACCACCCAACACGGAACTCATCTTTGACTCTGGCCAGCAATATCAAGGAATTCCGTTCCGAAGCCGACTCCAACGTGACGTTTGCTGCGTGGTACTCGAGATACATTTTACCTAAGTTTCCGAAAAATTTCACGTTTGCCGATACGGTGGCTAAGCTCAAGAGCCTGTTCGGAGCTAAAGAATCGGTAATTAGCCGTTGTTACCGATGTCTGCAGATTGCGAAGAATCCTGTAGAAGACCATGTGGCTTTCGCTTGCCGAGTAAATAAAGCTTGCGTGGAGTTTGAGCTTGGCAAGCTCTCCGAAGAGCAATTCAAGTGCTTGGTCTACGTCTGTGGTTTGAAATCGGAGAACGACGTCGAGATTCGCACGCGCCTTCTCACGAAAATTGAAGAGCGGAAAGACGTGACATTGGAGCAACTTTCGGAAGAATATCAGGAATATCAGCGCCTCGACAACCTCAAACACGACAGTGCGATGATCGAATCTCCGACAACGTATAACCAAGTGCAAGCGATTCGCAAGTTTGGTGGAAGGCGGCATGATAAGCGTGATCGACAGTCATCGAAGCGTCCTTCCAGTGACACTGGCAAAAAACATGTTCAGATGCACCCAATTTCCGTAGTAGGAGAAAACGAAACTCTGCAATTTATTTTTGACGGATTTAGTCAACTTGGATTAAATCAGGTAAACTCAATCCGGAATGAGCAAAACTGTTTTTAGACTTTTTATTCACCAATTGCACGGAAGATTTTAGTGTTGACAAAGCAGAATATCCCCTATGGAAAAATGAAAAATTTCATACTGCAATTGAGTACTCGCTAATGATTGATACCGAGAGTTCACGACCCTCTGATCATGAGCCTGAATATAAATATGACTTCACTAAAGTAAATTTTGAACTAATCAATCGTAAATTAACTGACATCGACTGGCAATCACTTCTAAAAAATGAAATAGATATGAACAAAGCGGTTGATAATTTTTTATCATCACTGTATGGTGTTTTGGACTCAACTGTACCAAAATCAAAAAAGAAAACGGTTAGCTCAAAAGATCCCATTTGGTTCACCACAGAAATCAAAAATTTAAAGAAAAGGAAACAAAAAGCTCATAAAACTTACAAAAAACTTAAAGACCAAGGAAATTTGGACAAATATTTGAACATATGTGATGAACTGAATACTAAAATATCTATTGCGTATGAGAACTACAACACAAGGGTGGAAATAACATTAAATCAGACCCAAAACAGTTTTTTAAATTTGCAAACGATAAAATGAAGTCTAATAACTTCCCATCTCGCATGTAATATGAAGACTTTGCCAGTACTGACTCAAAGCAAATCTGCAACAAGTTTGCGAGTTTTTTTCAAACCGTTTATAAAAATAGCGACGAAGTCAGGGACTTTGAGTATTTCTCGCACTTGCATGAACAAATAAATAACGTATCTATTAAGCAAATAACTGTTCAAGAAATCCTCGCAACACTAAAAGAACTGGACGCTTCAAAAAGTCCAGGTCCAGATGGAATTCCTCGCTCACTTATGAAAAATCTTGCTCCTGCCTTCGTAAAACCCTTGTTTTGGCTTTTCAACTTATCCCTTACGTCCGGACAATTTCCATCAGTCTGGAAAAAATCTTTTCTTATACCGATTTTCAAGTAAGGTAAGAGATCTGACATCAGAAAATATCGTGGCATTGCAATAATATCGTGTATCCCCAAACTTTTTCAAGCTATCGTAAACCAAAAAATATTTAATCAGGTAAAGAACCGCATAACGTGTAACCAACATGGTTTTTACAAAGGAAGGTCTACGGCTACCAACTTACTTGAATTTGTTGATTTCTCTCTTGCGTCTATGGACAGAGGCAACTTCGTGGAAACTCTACACACGGATTTTAGTAAAGCTTTTGACAGAGTAAATATTTCCATGCTTATGTTCAAATTAAAAAAACTGGGATTTGAGTCAGGCCTACTTAGATGGATTGAATCTTATCTGACAAATAGGACACAAACGGTCAGGTTTAAGGGACACCTTTCTGTACCAGTAAAAAGAACATCTGGAGTTCCACAAGGCTCCCATTTAGGCCCTTTGCTCTTCATTTTATTTGTTAATGACGTTACCCTTGTGTTGAATCGTCTCAAAGTATTGATATATACCGATGACATGAAATTGTACATGGAAATAAAACACAAATCAGACATCCAACAATTCCAACAAGAGGTTGACATTTTCTACATTTGGTGTAAAAAAAGTCTTCTTGATCTCAACGTAACAAAATGTAATATTATATCCTACACAAGGAAAAGAAATCCTGAACATGCCAGTTGCACTCTTGGACATCAAGTTGTAGAAAGGTGTTATCAAATTAGAGATTTAGGAGTAATTATGCATTCTAAGTTAACGTTCATTGATCACTACAATACGATCATCAATAGAGCCAACAGTATGCCAAGTTTTATAAAAAGGCAGTTATCATTTCGTAGACCCGTACACTATAAAAACTCTCTTTGTTCCATATGTTAGATCTAGTTTAGAATACTGTAGTGTTGTTTGGTCGCCTTATCAAGACGTCCATTCCAATAGAATCGAATCCGTACAAAAACAGTTTTTGTTATATGCACTAAGAAAACTAGGTTGGTAGTCATTTCCTCTCCCTTGTTGTGAATCGCGTTGCATGCTTATGAATATAGAAACGCTTGAAAAAAGAGAAAAAATTGCTTCGGTAACTCTTGTCAACGATTTAGTTTCACAACGCATAAGTTCGGAAAATTTGCTTGGAAAACTCAACTTTTATGTTCCTACACGCTCATTAAGAACGCGAAAAATTTTTGTATTAAATTCTTATAGAACAGAATATGCCATGGCCGGGCCAGTTAATAGTATGATGAGTCTTTTCAATAAATATTGTGAAGTTATTGATTTAACGATGTCACGAAATGCTCTTAGAAAAATATTGAACACTAGAATTACATAACTATATTTGTGATGTTAGCAATAGTTTTTAAGATGTAGTCTACTATGATTGACGGAAATAAATAAACAATAAATAAACAAATCAAATTCACCTTGTTGGTTCTGTGGTGGATTCCACTACGTTAGGGATTGCAGCTACAAAAATCATAAATGCGTTGACTGTAGCCAAACCGGACACCGTGAAGGATACTGTCAAAGTGCCAAGTTCCGAAAAGCTAGAAGCAGACGCAAGAGACAACCAGTGTCTACGATGGTGGTGGCCGTCGACGTGTGCAGTGTGGAGCAGCGACGCAAATTCGTTACCGTTGGACTTTTCGGAACGGATATCCGCCTGCAACTTGACACCGCCTCTGACATCACCGTCATCAACAGGGAGATTTGGCGGAAAATCGGTAGTCCTGCGTTATCGTCGGCAACAGTGAAAGCGAAAACGGCATCTGATAGCATTCTTGCGATCGACGGAGAATTTCAGTGCGACGTCACTATCGGAGACACCACGCTGCAAGCGCTCATCCGTGTCACCCAAAATCAACTTCAGTTACTCGGTTCCGATTTGGTAGACCGCTTCAATCTCTGGTCGGTCCCGATGGATACCTTCTGCTGCCTTGTGACAGATTCGCCTACGTCGACGAGTGCACTCAAATCGTCATTTCCGGAAGTTTTTCGCGAGAATCTCGGCTTGTGCACCAAAACGAAAGTGAAGTTGGAGCGTCTTCTGCCCGAAGCGTTCGGTAGCATATGCGATGCATGAAGCCGTAGACCAAGAGCTTGACCGGTTGGAGAAGTTGAACGTCATCACTCCGGTCGATTATTCCGATTGGGCAGCCCCGATCGTTGTTGTCCGCAAAGCCAATGGCTCCATCAGGATTTGCGGAGACTACTCAACGGGTTCGAATCCAGCTCTTCGCCAAGCTGGCGAACTGTAAGATCTTTAGCCAGATAGATTTGTCCGATGCTTCTTTGCAGGTGAAAGTCGACGAGTAGTACCGTAGTTTGCTGACAATCAACACACATCGTGGCCTCTACCTCTACAACCGCCTACCTCCAGGGGTGAAGATTGCGCCTGGTGCGTTCCAACAGCTCATCGACGCAATGCTAGCCGGACTGAAGGGCACTTCTGGCTACCTCGATGACGTCATCGTCGGTGGCGAAACGGAGGAGGAGCACGAACACAACCAACGGAAGGTTCTACAGCGTATAAAAGAATTTGAATTCACAATCCGAGTCGAGAAGCGTACGTTTCGCAAGCAGCAAATCCGATACTTGGGGCACATCGTGGATTGTCGTGGGCTACGTCCGGATCCGGCCAAAATCCAACCAATTTAAACGGATTCTCTCGTAGGATCTTCTCCTCACGCACTACGATCCAAGGCGGGAGATCATCGTGGCTGCTGACGCTTCTTCCGTTGGTCTCGGGGCTACCATTAGCCACAGGTTCCCTGATGGCACCATCAAGGTCGTTTAACACGCATCTCGGGCACTCACGAGGGCAGAACAAGGTTATAGCTAGCCCGATCGTGAAGGTTTGGCCATCATCTTCGCCGTCACGAAGTTTCACAAGATGCTATTCGGACGGCACTTCCGACTGCAAACTGATCATCGCCCACTGCTACGCATTTTCGGTTCCAAGAAGGGGATTCCTGTATACACCGCTAATCGTCTGCAACGCTTTGCCCTCACCTTGTTGCTCTACGACTTCGAGATTGAGTACGTTTTCACCAAGAAGTTCGGTAACGCAGACGTGCTCTCCCGCCTTATCAATCAACACATCAAGCCTGAAGAGGACTACGTCATCGCGAGCCTCGTTCTGGAAGAGGATCTTAGGTCGGTAGTATCTAATACGGTTAAAGTGTTGCCTCTCAATTTCAGAGTCGTTGCGCAAAGCACCCAGGCAGAACCACTGCTCCGCCAAGTCCACCGCTACGTCCAGAAAGGCTGGCCCCAGTCACAGCTGGAGGGGTCTGAGCTTCGTCAGTTCTAATCTCGCCAAGAATCGCTCTGTGTGGTGGATGGGTGCATCGTATTTGCCGAACGACTTGTTATCCCGTCGCTTCATCGGAAGCGGTGCCTTGAACAACTTCATCGTGGCCATCCCGGCATGCAGCGTATGAAGGCCATCGCTCGAAGCTACGTCTACTGGCCCTGTATGAATACCGACATTACCAGCTTCATTAAGGCATGCCAGCAGTGTGCGTCCGTAGCTCGATCACCTCCTCACTCTCCACCGGTGCCGTGGCCCAAACCGACCGCTCCGTGGCAACGCGTCCACATCGACTTTGCCAGCCCAATCGAGGGCGACTATTACCTACAACCGAGGAACCGAGGACCTTCGGCAAAAGGGACCCCGTATACGCTAAACTCTATGGTCAGAATGGTTGGAAATGGGCTCCCGGTGTCGTCATCGAGAAGATAGGAAACGTGATGTACATTGTGTGGGTTGATGATCGACGAATGCTGCGCTCTCATGTCAACCAACTTCGGAGTCGCTCTGCTGCTACCACGACATCGAAGCAATCCGCTGAGCAAGCTGCCTCGAATCAGCATTCACTACCGCTCGACATACTGTTGGATGCCTGGGATTTTCCAAGACTATCGCCAGGTACGCCAACTCTGTCGCCGGTTACGCCCATACCGTCGCACCGATCGCCTTCGCCTCTTCAAGGATTCGAAGACCGCCGCTAAGGTTCGACCCGTACCACCTCAAGAGAGGAGATGTTGTGGACAACCCTGTTGCGCTGCGCTTGTTTTTTCGGTCAACCGACGCAGCGCAAAGTCGCAGGCTCGCCACGGCAGCATAGCTGTCATGTGCGATGCTGGAAATGCGCATAGATGTAGAATGTTGTCCGGCCATTACAGTTTGTTGTACCGTTTTAACGTGTCGTGAATAAATAGCTTTTAATTAGTTGTAATCGGGACCGTTTATTTACTCCGATGTAAAGAGCCTTTCGAGTATCATTCCCGGGGTACCACGGTCCAAAATAAAGGCAGGATTTACAATGCTTAACAACTTTGCCAAATACACCAAAGAGCTAGAATGTCACTAAAAAATGCTATTACTGTTCAAAGTTGAATACGTCGAACTAAATGCTGATAATCATATTTTCTGCCAACACTACCAATATACCGGTATCAGTCAGATTTTCTTCAGAAGTAAACTCTGCAACATGTTGTAGATCCTCCCTGCGCCTATAATATTGATCCCAGATATTGACCTTCATTTGTTGCTTGATCCAGCTGAGTTTAAAAACCCGATACGACAGGTTATCTTCCATGAAAATCCTACGATACCGTGTACGCACAGTGCACCAAAAATTAAATCTAGCAGAACAAAATTATTAGCGCTCTCACGCTTTAACTAGTTGGTTTCCGATCTTCTACAAGGTAGTCTTGATATTATTTGAGCTTCAATTCGGGTGCTTAGATTAGTTAAGGAAAAACTGGAAAATTATTAGGAACATTTTTTCAACCGCAATCTTTTTTGACGGCTCATTAACGGATTTTTTCAGCATAAAAAGCCAATGTGAGATTTATATTGTTTGGTTTCATATCCGATCGAATACTTTTTTAGTAGGATTTCAGAGTTGTTTTCATCTACTAGTGATTTTTTTTATTCCCTGCCTAGTTTTGACATGGATACAACCTAACTGCTGTCAAAATCCTTCTTTTATCGCTTGATTTTGACCCTCCGAGGCAGCCTTTTGAAAAGAACTGTCTTTCCGTGGCAGCAAGTTTCAAACTAATTCGATTCTCATTGTGTTGCACAGCTTTCCCTGCTCCCCTTACGTTCGATACACAGTCCGACAGCCAATGACGGTAGCGCATACATGCAATGCTAACCGAACTGTTATTCTTCATCTTCTTATGTTTGTTGGCTCTTCCAAGCTGTCGCTAGTGTCAGGTGAAGCTCGGCTGGCTGACATCTGAGTGACAGACGAGCTACTCGTCCAAAATCCAGCCGACTCGTTATCTGCAATACCAAAATTGGTCAGACGAGTAACTCGCCGCTCGCCTCGTCTTCTGGAATAGTGGCCTTTGATTCACGAGGCCGATGCTATAATGCATTGTGCAGTAGCTAAAATCGCCTCATGGGAACATTCGTATCATTATAAAAGTTATCTTTCGAAACGTAGGATTCACAATTTTCTGCTCCACTGTGTATCGAAACATTTCAAGCAGTGATCTAGTATGCAGTGCATGCTGTGTACAAGACGTTAACGAAGCGCCTACGTAAACACAGTGGAGCAGAAAATTGTGAATCTTACAACACGAAACGGAGGCGCAGCTTATTGCTTTTAAAGTGAAATAGCAGCTAAACTAAAAGGATTAGATGCTTGTTGTTAAAAAACAACTTATAGAGTAGATTCCATAGTTTAATTTGGTTAACATATTTATCACACATTTAGAAAGAAAATTGCAGTTTAGTTCTCAAAAAACATTTGATTTCACGTTTGTTTTTTTCTTTCTCATTTTCTCTAATTCGATGTTTTAAAGACACTATTGAGTAATTTTTCTCAGCTTTAAAATGATGCCAACAGAATTGAGCTAGCTATCATGATTCTTGTGCTAGACCTCGTGAAAGGCCAACACAACCGAAAACTGAAAAAAGTGACTAGCTCTGCAGCAGTTAAATTTTGGCCATAGGATTTTTTTTACCAAATAGAGTCCTCTATCCATAGGCGTAGCCAGAGGGGGGCAGGGGGGGGCCGTTGCCCCCCCCCCCCCCCCTAGTTTTTGACATTGGTGAAGAATTTTGTTTTCAATAACTATAATAGCACAAAACGACATCTTTAGACCATAGAAACATCTGTGTAAAGTATGAGCCAAATAAAAAATAATTGATTGAAATGCTTGCCCTATGTTGCGTGGAACTACACAGGTTTTTCAGTTGATCCACCAAGGACATTGCAGCGGCAAAAGTACCGGACGAATCCGCCTGCTTCAACTAGTATTGGAGTATTGGAATCGAGCTATGACAATTCCTCACTTTGATTCTCTTGTAACCTCACTAGAAACACAGTTCGGTGAAGATAGTGCACCTGCCTACGCGTTGTTCTTGCTCAATCGCACTAACGTAATACGCATGTCGTTGGAAGAGTTCAAGCGCAAAACCGAGAGTTTCGTAATTTTTTACGAAGTTGACAATTTTGTTGGAGAGCTGGAAGTTTTGTATCAACATTGCAGCAGCATGAGAGCAGACCATAAGAACTTGGATGATCTGGATCTTATAAACTTGCTAGCCGAAAGCCCGTTCAGCACTTTACGTCGGGTGAAAACCTGGCTGAGGTCAAGAACAGCGATGGAAAAAAATCACCTCTAGCGAATTTGAATACATATAAAGGAAGCCTAAGATGCGTTGACATCGTCGTCAGTATGCAAATAACAAAGTATCGGTGTTGGTTCACTCTCTTTGCTTTCCTTTTTACGATATATTGCTTGTCGTTAGCGTACACCACAACATATGGTTCTCAATGTGCACAACTCGGTATATGAAGTTATTCGTCTCTGTTACACAGAGCGATCAGATCTTGTTATGTTATTACCCATGAATAAGATTTTTTGTCAGAAAAAGAAAGAAAATGACAATGTATGCTCTCCTACTCTCGCTCAAGTCAACCGCTGCCGAAGTAGTCCCTTCCCCCACACTTTCTTTCTCACCGCACCACACCTCTGCTGCTGCTCAGGCGACATGATATTTTTTTGCTGCTATTCTTTGTTCCCCTAACGACCGGCATATGGAGAGACAAACGCAACGAGCGAATCGCTTCTCAGAGCAGATGTAGTCTAGTCATGTGTTCATTTTCTCCCAGAAACCTACGCACCATATCATCATTTCATTATTTGTTGAGAGGATTCAAGTTTAGTAGCGCTCTGTAACACTTCATGATGTGTACAAGTGGAGATTAAACGATGACTGCATCATATTCGTTCCGTTTCCATCACTGGTCAAGAATGGTTGAACAGCGGTTGAATGCTCTCTGCTTGATGAGTGTTCATCGGCAGATGGTTAACAACAATCGTGAAAAGACACATGAACCGCTTCCGGAACGTTGACGTTTGATGCCCGAAGATTTTATTGAGAATCTTGACTGTGTCTTCAAACTTCACGTCCTTGAGAAGCTTTGACAGGATGTAGTTGAGATAGCGGCTGTGTGAATGAATGTCCAGCTTCCGGAGAAGTAGACGTACCTCCGCCGCATCTTTCAGCTGGCCTGCATCGTTCTCGAAGATGTCCTGGTGGCGGTTAAACCAGCGTTCGAACGTAACTCCGTTTTCTTAGTCGAAGACAAACTCGGTGATGTTCGATGAGAGGGACTCCAAAATCTGCTCCGGAGTTTGATACTGATGCTGCTGGGCCGCCATGTGCTGTAAAAGTTGGGCCATCTTGAGAATTATATCTTGAATTCCCGGTTGCGGCTGCTGAACAACTCTAACTTCTGCCATGCTCGTGGATTCTTGAGAACCTCGTCGCCAAAATAATATGTCCAAAGGATTAAATGGACTAAAGAGTTTTTACTAAAAACATCTATTCATATTCGAGGTTGGACAAAGAATAATCAAATTTTCCACTCTGATGTCAAGGACAACTTTTCACTGGTTGCCTTGATGTAACAATCACTAAACACTAGTACACTAAAGTCGCTTTTTACGAGCCGCGTAAATTCCGAATTACGCGTGAAAAAAATCCGCGTAAATTCTCAATCCAAGTAAAGAGAAACCGAAATCCGCGCAAAAAATATCGCGTAATATCCGGAATCCGCGTAAAAAAACCGCGTAAATTCCGGAATCCGTGTAAAAAAAACGCGTAAATTCTGGAATCCGCGTGAAAAAGCCGCGTTAATTCCGAAATCCGCGTAAAAAGCGACCTTAGTGTATTTATTTCTATTTATCAGAATACCATTTTTTTACTTCTAAAATTTTGAAGAACTTGCGAAGAGTAAACGTCCCATTCTCGAGTAAATGTCGT
>NC_073694.1:125897376-125946815 GCF_029784165.1 Wyeomyia smithii
TTTTTTCATGTTTCATATAAAAATTTTTGAATTACTTTTTCAAGTATGGCGGTACAAAATGTGACATATTCAAAAATCAATAGCTCGACTCAGACCCTGCTTTCAAGCCTCATATTTGACATGGTGATGGGCCAGGATATGCAAAACATATCTGGGGTGGTGTCGTTGATGTGTTTTTTCATGTTTCATATAAAATTTTTTGAATTACTTTTTCAAGTATGGCGGTACAAAATGTGACATATTCAAAAATCAATAGCTCGGCTCAGACCCTGCTTTCAAGCCTAATATTTGACATGGTGATGGGCCAGGGTATGCAGAACATATCTGGGGTGGTGTCGTTGATGTGTTTTTTCATGTTTCATATAAAAATTTTTGAATTACTTTTTCAAGTATGGCGGTACAAAATGTGACATATTCAAAAATCAATAGCTCGGCTCAGACCCTGCTTTCAAGCCTAAATTTTGACATGGTGATGGGCGAGGGTATGCAAAACATATCTGAGGTGGTGCCGTTGATGTGTTTTTTCATGTTTCATATAAAAATTTTTGAATTACTTTTTCAAGTATGGCGGTACAAAATGTGACATATTCAAAAATCAATAGCTCGACTCAGACCCTGCTTTCAAGCCTCATATTTGACATGGTGATGGACCAGAGTATGCAGAACATATCTGGGGTGGTGTCGTTGATGTGTTTTTTCATGTTTCATATAAAAATTTTTGAATTACTTTTTCAAGTATGGCGGTACAAAATGTGACATATTCAAAAATCAATAGCTCGGCTCAGACCCTGCTTTCAAGCCTCATATTTGACATGGTGATGGGCAAGGGTATGCAGAACATATCTGGGGTGGTGTCGTTGATGTGTTTTTCATGTTTCATATAAAAATTTTTGAATTACTTTTTCAAGTATGGCGGTACAAAATGTGACATATTCAAAAATCAATAGCTCGGCTCAGACCCTGCTTTCAAGCCTAAATTTTGACATGGTGATGGGCGAGGGTATGCAGAACATATCTGAGGTGGTGCCGTTGATGTGTTTTTTCATGTTTCATATAAAAATTTTTGAATTACTTTTTCAAGTATGGCGGTACAAAATGTGACATATTCAAAAATCAATAGCTCGGCTCAGACCCTGCTTTCAAGCCTAATATTTGACATGGTGATGGGCCAGGGTATGCAGAACATATCTGGGGTGGTGCCGTTGATGTGTTTTTTCATGTTTCATATAAAAATTTTTGAATTACTTTTTCAAGTATGGCGGTACAAAATGTGACATATTCAAAAATCAATAGCTCGGCTCAGACCCTGCTTTCAAGCCTCATATTTGACATGGTGATGGGCCAGGGTATGCAGAACATATCTGGGGTGGTGTCGTTGATGTGTTTTTTCATGTTTCATATAAAAATTTTTGAATTACTTTTTCAAGTATGGCGGTACAAAATGTGACATATTCAAAAATCAATAGCTCGGCTCAGACCCTGCTTTCAAGCCTAATATTTGACATGGTGATGGGCCAGGGTATGCAGAACATATCTGGGGTCGTGCCGTTGATGTGTTTTTTCATGTTTCATATAAAAATTTTTGAATTACTTTTTCAAGTATGGCGGTACAAAATGTGACATATTAAAAAATCAATAGCTCGGCTCAGACCCTGCTTTCAAGCCTAATATTTGACATGGTGATGGGCCAGGGTATGCAGAACATATCTGGGGTGGTGCCGTTGATGTGTTTTTTCATGTTTCATATAAAAATTTTTGAATTACTTTTTCAAGTATGGCGGTACAAAATGTGACATATTCAAAAATCAATAGCTCGGCTCAGACCCTGCTTTCAAGCCTAATATTTGACATGGTGATGGGCGAGGGTATGCAGAACATATCTGGGGTGGTGTCGTTGATGTGTTTTTTCATGTTTCATATAAAAATTTTTGAATTACTTTTTCAAGTATGGCGGTACAAAATGTGACATATTCAAAAATCAATAGCTCGGCTCAGACCCTGCTTTCAAGCCTCATATTTGACATGGTGATGGGCAAGGGTATGCAGAACATATCTGGGGTGGTGTCGTTGATGTGTTTTTTCATGTTTCATATAAAAATTTTTGAATTACTTTTTCAAGTATGGCGGTACAAAATGTGACATATTCAAAAATCAATAGCTCGGCTCAGACCCTGCTTTCAAGCCTAAATTTTGACATGGTGATGGGCGAGGGTATGCAGAACATATCTGAGGTGGTGCCGTTGATGTGTTTTTTCATGTTTCATATAAAAATTTTTGAATTACTTTTTCAAGTATGGCGGTACAAAATGTGACATATTCAAAAATCAATAGCTCGACTCAGACCCTGCTTTCAAGCCTCATATTTGACATGGTGATGGGCCAGGGTATGCAGAACATATCTGGGGTGGTGCCGTTGATGTGTTTTTTCATGTTTCATATAAAAATTTTTGAATTACTTTTTCAAGTATGGCGGTACAAAATGTGACATATTCAAAAATCAATAGCTCGGCTCAGACCCTGCTTTCAAGCCTCATATTTGACATGGTGATGGGCCAGGGTATGCAGAACATATCTGGGGTGGTGTCGTTGATGTGTTTTTTCATGTTTCATATAAAAATTTTTGAATTACTTTTTCAAGTATGGCGGTACAAAATGTGACATATTCAAAAATCAATAGCTCGGCTCAGACCCTGCTTTCAAGCCTAATATTTGACATGGTGATGGGCCAGGGTATGCAGAACATATCTGGGGTCGTGCCGTTGATGTGTTTTTTCATGTTTCATATAAAAATTTTTGAATTACTTTTTCAAGTATGGCGGTACAAAATGTGACATATTCAAAAATCAATAGCTCAGCTCAGACCCTGCTTTCAAGCCTAATATTTGACATGGTGATGGGCCAGGGTATGCAGAACATATCTGGGGTGGTGCCGTTGATGTGTTTTTTCATGTTTCATATAAAAATTTTTGAATTACTTTTTCAAGTATGGCGGTACAAAATGTGACATATTCAAAAATCAATAGCTCGGCTCAGACCCTGCTTTCAAGCCTAATATTTGACATGGTGATGGGCGAGGGTATGCAGAACATATCTGGGGTGGTGCCGTTGATGTGTTTTTTCATGTTTCATATAAAAATTTTTGAATTACTTTTTCAAGTATGGCGGTACAAAATGTGACATATTCAAAAATCAATAGCTCGACTCAGACCCTGCTTTCAAGCCTCATATTTGACATGGTGATGGACCAGAGTATGCAGAACATATCTGGGGTGGTGTCGTTGATGTGTTTTTTCATGTTTCATATAAAAATTTTTGAATTACTTTTTCAAGTATGGCGGTACAAAATGTGACATATTCAAAAATCAATAGTTCGGCTCAGACCCTGCTTTCAAGCCTCATATTTGACATGGTGATGGGCAAGGGTATGCAGAACATATCTGGGGTGGTGCCGTTGATGTGTTTTTTCATGTTTCATATAAAAATTTTTGAATTACTTTTTCAAGTATGGCGGTACAAAATGTGACATATTCAAAAATCAATAGCTCGGCTCAGACCCTGCTTTCAAGCCTAAATTTTGACATGGTGATGGGCGAGGGTATGCAGAACATATCTGAGGTGGTGCCGTTGATGTGTTTTTTCATGTTTTATATAAAAATTTTTGAATTACTTTTTCAAGTATGGCGGTACAAAATGTGACATATTCAAAAATCAATAGCTCGACTCAGACCCTGCTTTCAAGCCTCATATTTGACATGGTGATGGACCAGAGTATGCAGAACATATCTGGGGTGGTGTCGTTGATGTGTTTTTTCATGTTTCATATAAAAATTTTTGAATTACTTTTTCAAGTATGGCGGTACAAAATGTGACATATTCAAAAATCAATAGCTCGGCTCAGACCCTGCTTTCAAGCCTCATATTTGACATGGTGATGGGCCAGGGTATGCAGAACATATCTGGGGTGGTGTCGTTGATGTGTTTTTTCATGTTTCATATAAAAATTTTTGAATTACTTTTTCAAGTATGGCGGTACAAAATGTGACATATTCAAAAATCAATAGCTCGGCTCAGACCCTGCTTTCAAGCCTAATATTTGACATGGTGATGGGCCAGGGTATGCAGAACATATCTGGGGTCGTGCCGTTGATGTGTTTTTTCATGTTTCATATAAAAATTTTTGAATTACTTTTTCAAGTATGGCGGTACAAAATGTGACATATTCAAAAATCAATAGCTCGGCTCAGACCCTGCTTTCAAGCCTAATATTTGACATGGTGATGGGCCAGGGTATGCAGAACATATCTGGGGTGGTGCCGTTGATGTGTTTTTTCATGTTTCATATAAAAATTTTTGAATTACTTTTTCAAGTATGGCGGTACAAAATGTGACATATTCAAAAATCAATAGCTCGGCTCAGACCCTGCTTTCAAGCCTAATATTTGACATGGTGATGGGCGAGGGTATGCAGAACATATCTGGGGTGGTGTCGTTGATGTGTTTTTTCATGTTTCATATAAAAATTTTTGAATTACTTTTTCAAGTATGGCGGTACAAAATGTGACATATTCAAAAATCAATAGCTCGGCTCAGACCCTGCTTTCAAGCCTAATATTTGACATGGTGATGGGCCAGGGTATGCAGAACATATCTGGGGTGGTGCCGTTGATGTGTTTTTTCATGTTTCATATAAAAATTTTTGAATTACTTTTTCAAGTATGGCGGTACAAAATGTGACATATTCAAAAATCAATAGCTCGGCTCAGACCCTGCTTTCAAGCCTCATATTTGACATGGTGATGGGCCAGGGTATGCAGAACATATCTGGGGTGGTGCCGTTGATGTGTTTTTTCATGTTTCATATAAAAATTTTTGAATTACTTTCTCAAGTATGGCGGTACAAAATGTGACATATTCAAAAATCAATAGCTCGGCTCAGACCCTGCTTTCAAGCCTCATATTTGACATGGTGATGGGCAAGGGTATGCAGAACATATCTGGGGTGGTGTCGTTGATGTGTTTTTTCATGTTTCATATAAAAATTTTTGAATTACTTTTTCAAGTATGGCGGTACAAAATGTGACATATTCAAAAATCAATAGCTCGGCTCAGACCCTGCTTTCAAGCCTAAATTTTGACATGGTGATGGGCGAGGGTATGCAGAACATATCTGAGGTGGTGCCGTTGATGTGTTTTTTCATGTTTCATATAAAAATTTTTGAATTACTTTTTCAAGTATGGCGGTACAAAATGTGACATATTCAAAAATCAATAGCTCGACTCAGACCCTGCTTTCAAGCCTCATATTTGACATGGTGATGGGCCAGGGTATGCAGAACATATCTGGGGTGGTGCCGTTGATGTGTTTTTTCATGTTTCATATAAAAATTTTTGAATTACTTTTTCAAGTATGGCGGTACAAAATGTGACATATTCAAAAATCAATAGCTCGGCTCAGACCCTGCTTTCAAGCCTCATATTTGACATGGTGATGGGCCAGGGTATGCAGAACATATCTGGGGTGGTGTCGTTGATGTGTTTTTTCATGTTTCATATAAAAATTTTTGAATTACTTTTTCAAGTATGGCGGTACAAAATGTGACATATTCAAAAATCAATAGCTCGGCTCAGACCCTGCTTTCAAGCCTAATATTTGACATGGTGATGGGCCAGGGTATGCAGAACATATCTGGGGTCGTGCCGTTGATGTGTTTTTTCATGTTTCATATAAAAATTTTTGAATTACTTTTTCAAGTATGGCGGTACAAAATGTGACATATTCAAAAATCAATAGCTCGGCTCAGACCCTGCTTTCAAGCCTAATATTTGACATGGTGATGGGCCAGGGTATGCAGAACATATCTGGGGTGGTGCCGTTGATGTGTTTTTTCATGTTTCATATAAAAATTTTTGAATTACTTTTTCAAGTATGGCGGTACAAAATGTGACATATTCAAAAATCAATAGCTCGGCTCAGACCCTGCTTTCAAGCCTAATATTTGACATGGTGATGGGCGAGGGTATGCAGAACATATCTGGGGTGGTGCCGTTGATGTGTTTTTTCATGTTTCATATAAAAATTTTTGAATTACTTTTTCAAGTATGGCGGTACAAAATGTGACATATTCAAAAATCAATAGCTCGACTCAGACCCTGCTTTCAAGCCTCATATTTGACATGGTGATGGACCAGAGTATGCAGAACATATCTGGGGTGGTGTCGTTGATGTGTTTTTTCATGTTTCATATAAAAATTTTTGAATTACTTTTTCAAGTATGGCGGTACAAAATGTGACATATTCAAAAATCAATAGTTCGGCTCAGACCCTGCTTTCAAGCCTCATATTTGACATGGTGATGGGCAAGGGTATGCAGAACATATCTGGGGTGGTGCCGTTGATGTGTTTTTTCATGTTTCATATAAAAATTTTTGAATTACTTTTTCAAGTATGGCGGTACAAAATGTGACATATTCAAAAATCAATAGCTCGGCTCAGACCCTGCTTTCAAGCCTAAATTTTGACATGGTGATGGGCGAGGGTATGCAGAACATATCTGAGGTGGTGCCGTTGATGTGTTTTTTCATGTTTTATATAAAAATTTTTGAATTACTTTTTCAAGTATGGCGGTACAAAATGTGACATATTCAAAAATCAATAGCTCGACTCAGACCCTGCTTTCAAGCCTCATATTTGACATGGTGATGGACCAGAGTATGCAGAACATATCTGGGGTGGTGTCGTTGATGTGTTTTTTCATGTTTCATATAAAAATTTTTGAATTACTTTTTCAAGTATGGCGGTACAAAATGTGACATATTCAAAAATCAATAGCTCGGCTCAGACCCTGCTTTCAAGCCTCATATTTGACATGGTGATGGGCCAGGGTATGCAGAACATATCTGGGGTGGTGTCGTTGATGTGTTTTTTCATGTTTCATATAAAAATTTTTGAATTACTTTTTCAAGTATGGCGGTACAAAATGTGACATATTCAAAAATCAATAGCTCGGCTCAGACCCTGCTTTCAAGCCTAATATTTGACATGGTGATGGGCCAGGGTATGCAGAACATATCTGGGGTCGTGCCGTTGATGTGTTTTTTCATGTTTCATATAAAAATTTTTGAATTACTTTTTCAAGTATGGCGGTACAAAATGTGACATATTCAAAAATCAATAGCTCGGCTCAGACCCTGCTTTCAAGCCTAATATTTGACATGGTGATGGGCCAGGGTATGCAGAACATATCTGGGGTGGTGCCGTTGATGTGTTTTTTCATGTTTCATATAAAAATTTTTGAATTACTTTTTCAAGTATGGCGGTACAAAATGTGACATATTCAAAAATCAATAGCTCGGCTCAGACCCTGCTTTCAAGCCTAATATTTGACATGGTGATGGGCGAGGGTATGCAGAACATATCTGGGGTGGTGTCGTTGATGTGTTTTTTCATGTTTCATATAAAAATTTTTGAATTACTTTTTCAAGTATGGCGGTACAAAATGTGACATATTCAAAAATCAATAGCTCGGCTCAGACCCTGCTTTCAAGCCTAATATTTGACATGGTGATGGGCCAGGGTATGCAGAACATATCTGGGGTGGTGCCGTTGATGTGTTTTTTCATGTTTCATATAAAAATTTTTGAATTACTTTTTCAAGTATGGCGGTACAAAATGTGACATATTCAAAAATCAATAGCTCGGCTCAGACCCTGCTTTCAAGCCTCATATTTGACATGGTGATGGGCCAGGGTATGCAGAACATATCTGGGGTGGTGCCGTTGATGTGTTTTTTCATGTTTCATATAAAAATTTTTGAATTACTTTCTCAAGTATGGCGGTACAAAATGTGACATATTCAAAAATCAATAGCTCGGCTCAGACCCTGCTTTCAAGCCTAATATTTGACATGGTGATGGGCCAGGGTATGCAGAACATATCTGGGGTGGTGTCGTTGATGTGTTTTTTCATGTTTCATATAAAAATTTTTGAATTACTTTTTCAAGTATGGCGGTACAAAATGTGACATATTCAAAAATCAATAGCTCGGCTCAGACCCTGCTTTCAAGCCTAATATTTGACATGGTGATGGGCGAGGGTATGCAGAACATATCTGGGGTGGTGTCGTTGATGTGTTTTTTCATGTTTCATATAAAAATTTTTGAATTACTTTTTCAAGTATGGCGGTACAAAATGTGACATATTCAAAAATCAATAGCTCGGCTCAGACCCTGCTTTCAAGCCTAATATTTGACATGGTGATGGGCGAGGGTATGCAGAACATATCTAGGGTGGTGCCGTTGATGTGTTTTTTCATGTTTCATATAAAAATTTTTGAATTACTTTTTCAAGTATGGCGGTACAAAATGTGACATATTCAAAAATCAATAGCTCGACTCAGACCCTGCTTTCAAGCCTCATATTTGACATGGTGATGGGCCAGGGTATGCAGAACATATCTGGGGTGCTGTCGTTGATGTGTTTTTTCATGTTTCATATAAAAATTTTTGAATTACTTTTTCAAGTATGGCGGTACAAAATGTGACATATTCAAAAATCAATAGCTCGGCTCAGACCCTGCTTTCAAGCCTCATATTTAACATGGTGATGGGCGAGGGTATGCAGAACATATCTGGGGTGGTGCCGTTGATGTGTTTTTTCATGTTTCATATAAAAATTTTTGAATTACTTTTTCAAGTATGGCGGTACAAAATGTGACATATTCAAAAATCAATAGCTCGACTCAGACCCTGCTTTCAAGCCTCATATTTGACATGGTGATGGGCCAGGATATGCAGAACATATCTGGGGTGGTGTCGTTGATGTGTTTTTTCATGTTTCATATAAAATTTTTTGAATTACTTTTTCAAGTATGGCGGTACAAAATGTGACATATTCAAAAATCAATAGCTCGGCTCAGACCCTGCTTTCAAGCCTAATATTTGACATGGTGATGAGCCAGGGTATGCAGAACATATCTGGGGTGGTGTCGTTGATGTGTTTTTTCATGTTTCATATAAAAATTTTTGAATTACTTTTTCAAGTATGGCGGTACAAAATGTGACATATTCAAAAATCAATAGCTCGGCTCAGACCCTGCTTTCAAGCCTCATATTTGACATGGTGATGGGCAAGGGTATGCAGAACATATCTGGGGTGGTGCCGTTGATGTGTTTTTTCATGTTTCATATAAAAATTTTTGAATTACTTTTTCAAGTATGGCGGTACAAAATGTGACATATTCAAAAATCAATAGCTCGACTCAGACCCTGCTTTCAAGCCTCATATTTGACATGGTGATGGACCAGAGTATGCAGAACATATCTGGGGTGGTGTCGTTGATGTGTTTTTTCATGTTTCATAAAAAAATTTTTGAATTACTTTTTCAAGTATGGCGGTACAAAATGTGACATATTCAAAAATCAATAGCTCGGCTCAGACCCTGCTTTCAAGCCTCATATTTGACATGGTGATGGGCAAGGGTATGCAGAACATATCTGGGGTGGTGTCGTTGATGTGTTTTTTCATGTTTCATATAAAAATTTTTGAATTACTTTTTCAAGTATGGCGGTACAAAATGTGACATATTCAAAAATCAATAGCTCGGCTCAGACCCTGCTTTCAAGCCTCATATTTGACATGGTGATGGGCGGGGGTATGCAGAACATATCTGGGGTGGGGTCGTTGATGTGTTTTTTCATGTTTCATATCCTGCCATTGGTATCCGATGTCCCTGCATCAGCTGGCCCAGCTGCTATCGTTGCTGGGATCCGCTGCAAATAGTGCACTATCCATTGCTACGCCACAGCTGTGGCCGCTGTTCGCTATCCCTGGTATCCACTGCACTGCTAGTGCTGCTGCTAAGGGAGGACGACTGCTGTTGTCGCTGTCTAGAACTATTATGAGCGGCTTCGGCTGAAACAGGCTCTTATATAGGCCAAATAGCATGCTTTCAATTGCAAAGTATATGTTTCTGTCGACCGTGCTTGGGAAGCAATCATCCAATCAGAGGTCGAATTTTTCGTTTTGACAAGGCTTGACTATTTTCAATAGTACAATAGTTCGAATAATAAAATTACAATTATCTTATTTTGGGAAGAATCTTAGAAGATTTTCAATCTATTGCTGCAAGAACGAAGGAAATCCATCGAATACTAACCGATTTATTAGCATTTGAAATTGGACGTATTTTTCACTTTTTTCGGTTTTGAGATTTTCATTTCACATCCCTATGTAGCCGAACTTCCTGAGAGAAGTATTCTACTTAAAAAAATTATTTGCAGGTGAAAAGTGAACGGTGAATGGGTACCTACGGGCAACGTGACGGCGCTAACGTCGCACGCAAGTCGGCTAACTCTTATGTAGTTGATAAGATAACTTTTATTGCTGATCGCATTAAATGGTGCGGGAGCCTCCCAGCGGGAGGTGTAAATAGAACCTAATTGTTAGATTCGAAGCTCGCCGACTAGATTAACTTGGTTCTCGAGTCACACTCACAGCGACGTGGCAGTTTTTTCGCAGTGCAGTTAGTGTGACTCAACAATGAGACATTTAGAATTTTTTATATTACTCACAAAGAAACTTATAGAGAACATTTTTGGCAAAGCATTCGGATGTGAATAATTAAAATATGTTTTATTCGTTTTTAAACAACGGCAATTTAATTCTTTTCCGTATAGACTTGAAATTAAAATATTGTTTGATTTCTTGAAATTCTACCAGATGTCGCTTTTTACGCACATAAATAATGGTTCATATATCGGCTTATCGCTTGAATCGACCTTTTCCGCTTGAATGGGCTTTTTCCGCGTAGCTTGATGGAAACCCATTCATGGTACAAGCTGCTTGTGCCTCTTCCTTAGTTTCAAAGCGAACATAACAGTTTAACGCTTTTGCCGCTTCACGATCTTTTTTTTTTAACAGTACTTCACCATCCAATGATCGAAATCGCACGGTTAATATTTTACCAAAAGGTTTAAATATTTGTTTTACTGCAGATTTTTTCGTGGCTTTAGGCAAATTACCTACGAAAACAGAATGTTCAGTTCCTACAAATACGGAAAAAAGTTAATAAGGCTTCACAGTGGCTATCAATTGATATGAAAACCTCTAAAATGTTTTTCCTTCAAATTTGTAAGTTCATTTGGGTTTGAAATGACAACCTCAGAATCAGATTCACTTTCGGAAGTCAAAACATCTTTGTCTGTATCTAGTTTTAAGCTTTTTTCTGTAGTTTTTTTGGTGTTTGCCTTTTGAGAATGGTTTAACTGAGGAATACCCTTTTCTTTCGCTAGTGGATTACCGGTTTTATCGCTTCTTTTCAAGCCGCAAGTAGCACTTTCGAAACCTTCGCTAATTTTTTTTGTGGCCTTTTTTATATAAGTAACTTTTGGATTTTTGTGTACTTGTTGAAATAAAGAAGCTTTTTCTTTTGCGTTAACGAGGCCTCCTTTTTCACATATTTTAGTTTTTGTCACTTTTCCCATGGTAAATATAAAAAATGTGTTAATATTTCCGCCTGTAGATCGTTTTACGAACTTGTCAGTTCGTATTGCCTGTCGGCAGCGATGCCAGATTGGAAGACATGTCTTCAAATTCAAAATGCAAGGGGTGATTCGCTCGTTGGGTGTTCGTTAGGCGTCGTTCACGAATTTCATAACGCATGAAGGGGAGAGTCTCCCGCACAGGGTTGATATTTGTTGACACTCTTGAGTGAAAGTGAAAAAACCCGATATTTCCCCATATTTTTCCCCATATTTAGTACATTCTCGTTGGCACAATCGCCCGATTTCGATTCCGACGAATCAACTGATTGTTGCAACAATCATTTTGGTATAGTGGACTGCTTGTTTTTCTTTTTCGCTTTGAAGTGAAGATCATTTGGTTGGATTTGTCGTCAAATTTTATTCTGTAACCGTGAACGATGCGCGCGATCTATTTCATCTGAGTATAACAGTGCAAAGACTTAGCTTTGCCAGGGACTTGTGATAAGCACGATGAGTCCCTGTAAGTGCAGGGAATTAAAACATCCGCACTGATTCTACTTTGGAAATCGAATGTTTTATTAATTAACTTCAAACTTAATTCTACCCTACCAAGAAGAGCCGGAGAGAAACAATTCTCTTGTCCGATTCTTCGTCCTGTCCTTGTTAATCCTAACACTTTTAATTAGTTAGTTATGCATTTGTATCTTCCGTCTCGCTCAATTTACTCGCGGACAGGCGTCTCTTACTCAAGCGAAAATCGGTAGGTATTCATTATTATTATTATTATTATTATTTTAGGTTATTTGCCATGTGGCCGTCATCGTTTCGTTCTCATCGGAAACGGAGCGTCGCATTTCGACTTCGAATGCTATAGAAAAATAATAAAGTATCGTTCTCTTGAAATTAGTAGAATTGCTGAGTGCTTTAAGAAATGCTTATTAATCATACATGCGCGGCTATTATTTCAGAACCTGTCTGTGAGAACGAAATGTCGCGATTTATTTCTAATTCAAGAAACATGCATGGACAAGAATATTCCTGTCCATGGGAATGTAATGCAAGAGTTTATGAGAATCAAAAATGCTTAATAATTTCTTGGAAGGCCTGTTCATCTCCTCCCACTCAAAGAGCCGTGAGTCATCTAGAAGAGATGACTTACGTCGGTCTGCTGCTGGCATATGTATAATACAAAATTTAAAAGGAATGATTTCGCCATCCTTCCTGGTTTCCCATCATATCGTCGTTTGTGGAGTTCGTGAAAATGCTTGCAGGGTCTCGTCGTCGAATCGATGCATCGAGTTGGGGTGCCGGAGAAATTAAACGGGAGGGGCGTGTCTGGCCTACAAGGTTCTCATCAGCTGGTGGTAGAATCGTCTTATTGCTCCTGGTGGTGAAATCGTCTTATTGCGCCTGGTAGTGGAGTCGTCTTATTTGCGCCTGGTAGTGGAGTCGTCTTATTTGCTCCTTATATCGTCCAAACCTCGTATGTTATGAACTTTGTTGGCTGGCGGACTTCTCTCCAAAGTGTATTGGCTATATAATCGTATTACGCCCGCCAAAAAAACATTCTCCTAAACCAAGTGGCAAAAATCGTTTCTTGATTGCCACAGGTTTCGTTATATGGTGATAGTCAGCTGGCTTGACTTGGCCGACTATACGGGGTTGCAAATGACTTGCTTGTAGAATAACTAGCTTCCATTCATGCGCGCATCTTGATTAGCAGCGCGAAAGGAAAAAACATTGTCGTTAAAACGATGCAAAACTGTGTACGATGTTTTGCTCGTTGGGTTTTTAGTGATTGCGGCCCATGTTTTGATAGGTATGTGCTCGCATTTCACTCATTAGGCTTTGCCTCAAAATTTGGTGTATATCTAGCCCGACCGTGGGCTGTGTTGATTCTGGCCATGTCGTGGTTGGCTTCCTTCTCGTCACAATTCGCTTCCTCGATATGCGTCATCCATCTCGGTATTGGTCATCCTTCTCTCCTCGTCATGCTGTTTAAACCGTTCAGCCTTCGACACCCGACCGTCCAACTCCCCGTACCCGACTCCTCGTTCTTTGTGATATATGAGAGTTTTGTAGGGAACCCTCTCGGCTGCTTCCTGGATAACTCGCTCCGTCTCGATTATTGAATTCAGAATGGTATCACTTCTTAGTTTCTACTCCTACTAAGCAAGCTGTTATATTTTTTTTTTTTTTTGCTTAAATTCTTTTTTTTTTTTTTTTTGTAGGCCAACTTGCTGTTTAATATAAATTACACTCGCGAACGGGCTCTTATGTTCTATTATTTCTCCTAATCTTTTACTTAAACACTATGCCCGTTTTTCTTTTTCTTCGGTTAACATAATTTTTCTTTTCCTACTAAAGTGTACAATATATATATATTTTTTTTCATTTTTTTATATATTTTTTTAATTTATCGGATGCTATTGGTTAACTAACGTTTGCATTATTCATTCTCAACGAATTTTTACTTCACAATTCATTTTTTTTTATGCTTGAACTCAATCCGATTTACAAACAATTCTTTTTCTAATTCTCGTGCAGAGTACATTCCGCTATCAAATTATTTTTTTATCTCTTTTTCTCTGTTAATCTTTGTTGCCCGTCGTGGCTCTTTTCTTTTCATTTAAACATTTCTTTTTCTCATTGCGACTTTTCTTTTCTGTTATCGGATTCACAACTATTTTATCCGATTTACAAACAATTCTTTAGGCCACTTTAATTATGTCACTCCTTTACTGGGAGATTTGCAAAAAACTCTTTAGTTATACTGCTGTCTCGGTCCGTGTGTATTTTTGTCATACTTACATTCTACTTACACATCTCCTATTATGCAGTTTGCTGCATATGCCTCTCCCCCTTCCGTCCGAAGGTGCGTACACCCGTTTTAGAAATACCTGTAAGATAAGAAGGTTAAGGAAAAAGGTGGGAAAATTTCTCATTCATACCGGGAGTGCCCACTCCCTCAGCTATTGCACCTGATTTATTCGTTTGTACATTCCGGGCGGGCGGCCCTTGTTTCTCATACATAACAATATATAAAAGTCGTGTCTTGGTATCCCTACTTCTGGAAGGTTAAACTTTCTATTTGAAAATGTCATTCCTAGTCTTATTTGTCGTCTAATCAATAGTTGTATGTCATGTTTTTTTTTTCATCTTTCCCTTTTTAATCGTTATATTTCGTGTTTATTTTTTTTTTTCACTTTGTTATGATACCGAGCCGTATGGGCCTTTTCGGAGTTTTGTTACTTTCCTTGCTGTTACTTATTATTTTGTGTAATGAAAAGTGTCGTCCTTCTTTCTCTGCGATGGTGGCTTTTGCTCTAGTCGTCCTGGCGTCTTTAATATTTTCATTTTCCCATATCACCTTACTAACTGGTGTATTTATTTCCTGGGACATTCCCAATTTTTCCATCACTATTTTGTGAGGCTCTGTTTCCCTTTCAACGCTTTTTTCCCGCTCACTGTGATCGCTACCCTCAATGTCTTGTTTGTCCATTTTAAATATGTCTTGTTTAGTTGTACTTGCACGGTCATTAATCCTTGGCCGTGATACTTTTTCTCTCTCTTCCGTTCGTTTATTTGTTAAATTTTCTATCGTTGTTCTGCGTACGCAGCATGAAATTCTACCTTTGTATAGGCACAGGGTTATTATAAAAGTTATAGTGATCCCTATCACTACTGGTATGCTTGTCCACGGATTTTTCAATGGGGCATAAGTTAGATTCTTTAAACCGTAGCCTTTTGTTTTAATGTCTTGTACATCAACCCCGAGGTCAAATAAGGTTTTTTGATTTATATAGGAATATACTTTTTCAATTCCATTCCAAATTGGGACTTCTCTTAAGTCCACGTCCTGTGTTTCTATTCTGTTTATGTTGTCTGGTAGTAATGTAACGTTTGTGTCCCATTCATAATTTGTCTCGTAGTATTCTAGTCGTATAAAATCAGTGTGTACTACCATATGCGGGGTCAATCTTATAATGCCCGCACCGTCTACGGTTTGCTGTGTCATGTTTCCGTTTATTTCAATTGTAATGTTTGTTTTCATTGGTGCAAGGTATTTCCAATTATTTCTAGATCTAGTCGCGAACCACATAGTGTGGTTAGTCACCACTGCTTTTGCTTCCCACCGCACCGTATTTTTCTCTAAAATAATTCCAGTCGCACATTTTTGGGCCCTTTTCAAATTTTCCTGGGCCGTGCTAATGTCACATATTGTGACGCCTTTTAATTTAGTACATTTAGTGTATTCGTCGCTTGTTAGAGTGTACCCCCAATCACTCTCATATTTAAACATGACTATATTTTCCTCTATATGTCTAATGAGGACTGTAAAATTTGTCAATTGAGGCATAATTGCAACTCGGCGTGTTTCGAAATATTCTGTTCCTACAAGCGGTACGTAGAACTTGAAATTTATTCGTTCTTTGTCTGTAAGCTCATGCTCATAATTGATATTGTTCAGCATATCAATCGTAATTCGTCCGTCTTTGTCATGCGGAAATGATAATCCTCCGTCTATAGTGGTTTCTAATAGTTTTAACTTGTCTATTAGAGCACCCGGTGCAACTAGACCTCTCAAAATATTATTTGCTGATGTATGCTGTGTTAAAGCCGCAACGAGTGTATCTAACTTTTTCTCCAGCTTGCTGCTGAGACTATTTAACCATAAACCCATTTCTAATAGTCTGGTTTCTAGGTTGATAATATTTTCGATATTTTGGGTGAAGTTTGCGTACTTGACCACTTCAAATTTTAGTTTTTCAACTTTATCCTTCATGGCCATCAAATGTGTATCCATGTTCAAAACCGAAGTATTCACAAAATTATATGTGCTTTGCAGCACGTTTGCCTGGTGGATTAAACCGTTTTTTAATTTTTCTTCGTTGCCTCTAAGTTGGCCCATGTCATAGTCTAATCTAGTTCTGTCATTTGAGTCCATTGCTCCCAACGCCGACCATATGCTGCGTTTTCGCTCTCTAATATTAAAATATGTTTTTATTCGTCTTACCGGTTGGTTTTTTTTCTATTGAGAACTTGTTAAGCCAGTCGATTCGTCCACTTTATACATCGTTGACAAAATTCTTTGGTCAACGTCATATGAGTTGATTATGCGCGTTTTGCACTTGCAATAATAAAAAAAAAATAGTGTCGAGCGCCCTATGATACTCTGCTGACAGGCGCTCATCGCTTGCGTGTGCGCATCAAATTTCTGTCTTTGTTTTGTTCTCGGCAATGAACTCTAATGGAATCTAATACTAAATGATGTAAATAAATTCAATGTTGCATCTCGAGTAACTTCAACTCGATATGCATGTTTGACCGGCTAAGAATTAATATTATTTTGCAACGTCTGTTCGCGGGCCCGCGCATGATGATATTGCAACTTTTCACTTGCCAGCGGGTTTGCCGCTGAATTGTATGGCGCCCCCAGGGAGGCAAATTAAATTGCGCTCGCTTCTGCTTATCTTGTTCTATTTAAAATTAATGATTATACTTCGCTACAATTTATTCTTTACATAAAAAAAAATCTATGAAATAATTCTTTATAAAATTATTATCTCTTTTTTTTTTTGAAAATCGTTCTTATAGAGTTGAGTCGTGTTTTTCTTTTCAACTTCTGTCGGCATCGTTTATTTACTGTATATCGTATCGCGCTGTGGTGCGTTTTTAAAAACTCATGTCGTCCGACTAAACATGTTGTCAAATCTATAGTCGGCTGTTATTTCTCTAAAAAAAAAATACAAATGCAAATTCCTGAATTTAGTCATAGTAACGCTTTAATCGGTTATTATGAACTTTCTCAAGGCGATTGCCGTTTTTTTTTACTGTGGTCATTTCGCTTGGAATTTCGACCACTTCATAAGGTCCTCTCCACATATTTTGGAGCTTTTGACCTGGACCAGTCGAAACATGTTTTACTAACACAAGATCTCCCCACATAGGTTTGAAGTCGTTGGAAGTCTTGTCGTAGATTAGCTTGCGACCTTCTTTACTTTTGATTAATTGGCCTTCGCATTCGCATGCAGGTCATAAAAGATCTTTTCCATCTCTTCAGCATACGTTTTGTAGTTAATGTCATCTAGGTTTTTTCGTTTGTATATGGAGGTCGGTATGCGTGCCGCACGTCCATATAATAGGTGGAATGGAGTATAGCCCGTGGATGAATTCACGGTTGTGTTATACTCGAACATAAAAAATGGGAGAAATTGATCCCATGTGCTAGGCTTTCCGCCGACAAACTGTCTTAAATATGTTTTCGGTTCGCGATTTGATCTTTCTACTAAATTAGCCTGTGGGTGGTACGGACTAGTTGTAATCTTTTTAATCTTCAAAATTTTGCACACGTCTTTCATTAGTGCGCTTACAAAATTTGTGCCGTTGTCTGTAACTAGTTCTAACGGCGCACCAAATTTACATATATTATTTTTGACAAAAGTTTCCGCTACTGTATAGCTCTCTTGATTTTGCATTGGTGCAACAACTAAGTATCTAGTCAAGTCATCTTGCATGACTAGACCATATCGGTTTCCATTATCGGATTCGGGTAACACCACGATATCCATATATAATTTTTCAAATGGCTCTGACGCAGTCGTAGTGATCTGCATCGGAATCTTGTTTGCTCTGCAAATTTTATTCTTTTGGCAGGAGTCGCACTGCCGGACATAATTCTCAATATCGCGCCTCATATTAGGCCAAGTAAATAATGTGCCAATTCTTTGGCGCATACGCCGTGCTCCAATATGTCCTCCTAAAGGCGCGTCGTGAAATTCTGTCAAAATCGTTTCTACCTGATCCGGCGCTACTAGTGTACGCTCGCTATCAGCATTGTATAAAATAATTTGCTTTTCTAGCTAACTTGCCAGAAATTGAATCGTTTGGAGAATCTCTTGTTGTTTTTTTTTTTTGCTAAAAGAAATTAAATGAATAACCCCGGCAGCTTTCACGGCCGTGGGGCTTTTTTTGAAACTTTCCAAAAATAATAAAAAGAATTTACGGCAGTCGATTAATGAATTTCCACTACCATCTAAGATGAAGCCGCCTACATTCTTATCTTTTAAATTCAGTATCCCATCTTTTACATATTCGTTCAGTCCATGTGATAGCTGATACAGTGTCTTATGTTCCCTGTATGCTGTCCGACTGTTTAAAATGACGATACGAGCTTCGATATTTCTCTCGTTCAATATTCTTTTCGAGACTTCCACTGTCTCGCTTGGTATCAGGTCATTTGATAATGCCTGTGAAAAATCCTCATATGAAATGTCAACGAGCCGTTGCTTATCCTCATCTTCTACGACATCTGCAATGTCTATAGCACCCAAATCTTTAATTGTGCCATTCAAATCATCTAATGTGGTTTTTTGCTGCTCTAATAGGCGCTTCTGTTGACGCGTAATCATAGCTATTTGCCTCCGGGGTGCACTTTCTTGCCCCTGACATGTCCCGTCAGACAGTCTTGATAAAAAATCTGCGACTATATTCTCGCTTCCTTGTTTATATCTGATGCTGCATTCCAAACCTTGCAGCTTCAGTCTCAGTCTTGTTAGCGTTGGAGACGTCTCTTTAAGCCTCCAAATCGCTATAAGAGGTCGAAGATCCGTGTAAACGATAAACTTTTGACCAAAAATGTAGTGTCTGAAATATTCTACAGCCCATACAATTGCCAGAAGTTCCTTTTCTATTATATGATACCTTGTTTCTGCACCTACAAGTGCCCGACTCGCGAATGCGATCGGCCGGTGCATGGATTTTTCATTCGACAAGACGGCACCAATAGCATAATTGCTAGCGTCCGTCGTAATAACAAAAGTGTCCTTATAATCTGGCCGGACTAAAACAGGCTCTGTTATCAGCGCGTTTCTAAGGAATTCGAACGCTTCCTGGCATTCCTTTCCCCACACAAATTTAGCGTCTTTCTTCAACAAATCATTGAGCGGTTTGCGTTTTTCCGCGATGTTAGGGATAAATTTACCGTAAAAATTTACTGTGCCCAAGAACGATCTTATACCTTTTACGTTAGTGGGCGGCTTAAGGCTTTGTATGGCCTGTATATTTGCATTTGTGGGCTTAATGCCGTTTTCATTAATGACATGACCCAAATATTCTATTTCTCTCTTTAGAAATTGGCATTTCGATGGTTCAATTTTCAAATTATGTTTACGCAATGCTTGCAGTATCTTACGCAGATTAACATTGTGATCGGCGATTGTGTCGCCAAAAACTATAATATCATCGAGGTATACAAATGCTTTTACATCCCCGATCTCAAACAAAACAGTATTCATTAGCTTTTGAAAAGTTGAAGGACTGTTCTTCAACCCCATTGGCATTCGCGTAAATTCAAAATGGCTTTTTGGCGTAGAAAAAGCCGTTTTTGCCGCATCACGGCGGTCTATTGGGACTTGGTAAAAGCCCGATTTTAAATCGATGGAAGAAAAATATTTCGCTTTCCCCACATTATCCAATATCTCGTTGATAAGCGGTATCGGATATACAAAAGGTTTAGTCACCTCATTCAAAGCTCTAAAATCAACCATGATGCGATACTTTTTGTTGCCGTCGGCATCTGGTTTTTTTGGTACGCATAGCACCGGTGCATTCCAAGGACTTGTGCTAGGTTTTATTATGCCTTGCGCCTTCATTTCTTCGATTTCTTTATTTATGTGCCTTTTCGTAGCCTCAGGAAATCAGTATTGCCGCTTATTAATTGGAATCTCAGATGAAGTTTCAATCCTATGTGTCGCGGCGTCAGTAATAGTTAGCCTGTCGCCCTCAAAAAAGAAAACATCTGCATAATTTTCCACAATTGTTTTGATTATTTCGAATTCTGAGTCAGATAAATGGGCTAAGTCTAACACCTGTCGTAATTTTCTGATACGTTCCATGCCTCTTGACTCCGGTGTCAACTTGTGCTCCAATAGGTCACAATCGAGCCTTGAGTCTAGGTTTACTTCGCGCATTAGTATGTTCTCTGAATTTAATACATTGTCTTCTGGTATTTCGTCAAGGCGGGTGAGGTGCTCTTCACAACTCATGTCGTTTGATTTAATTGATTTCTCTCCGTCTATAGTGAAAATGTCTCGCAATTCATTTTGTACTAGCACCCTTTTTCGAGCTGCTAAATAAACATGCCGGCTAAGGACTTCTTCCTTTGGCACGCTCCATGGGCTCATATCGTCTGGACCTGTATTTCCATACTTTTTGAAAACGATGTAATCGAAATTATTTCCTACTTGTAGGGTATGCTTCTTCAAAAATTCAACGCCGATTATTCCGTCAGATGGCAAATCATTTAATATGTGAAATTCGGTCGGGATTAGAAAATCTCCGACGATTAAATCTAGGATGACGGTTCCTAAAGTCTTTACGACTTCACGTCCGATACCCTCAAAAGTATTAGTGTTTCGCGTGTTAATTGATACATTGAATCGTCTTACTACATGTGCACTTAACATATTCGCACATGCGCCCGTATCTAAGATAAAATTTAATGTTTGCTGCACATTTTGCCGTGCCAGCAATGTAATCATAAGGTGTCGGCTGACATCAAAATAAATTCGTTTAACCACACAGACACTATTGTCTCGTATGTGGTTACACGCTGTCTCCCAGTCGGAAATTTCTATGTTGCTGGGTTCATTGGTACATCTCCGCCAGTCCACATTCTCGCATATTTCTGCGAAATCATCATTAAAATATTCTTTCGCGAATGGGTTCATGATACCATGACCTTGTAGTCCGGTGTCAATCTTATTAAAATTACTTATTCCTAATGCTCTTTGGGGCGCTCGGTTTGCATTGCTGACGAGGCCCCCACTATTTAGTTTTTTGGTTGCTGATGTTGATTATAATATTGGCCTGACTGATTATAACCGCCATTGTAGCCGTGACTGTTAGTATGGTAATTATTGGTACCAGATGTTCCTGCTCTGGGACCATTCACATTGTTGCTATTATTATGTTCCCGATTTGATGCGTACCCTGGCTCGTATCGCCAATCCTGTGACGCGCGATTGTTAACTATCCCGTTCCACGGTGGCGACCCGCGTGTGTTGCGGTTCCACCCATTAATTTGTCTTTGATTGTCTCGAGAATAGTTGTTGTTTCTCTGATTATTTTGGTCGTAATTGTCATACCTCGGGCTGTCTCTATTTTGATTTCTGTTATTTCTATTTGCCGGTGGCGGTCCTGGATAATTTTCTGAATTTTGTCTCCAAGAACGCTCATTATTTTCAAAATTTTGTCGCCCACCGTTATCGCGAGCATTTGTTGCGTAATTAGCCCCTTGATAATTTTCGCGGCGAAAATTATTGTCTCGCCGTTGATTGTTATTGTTCTGGCTATTGAAATTGTTTTGATAAGGTCTATTACCATTCGAATTTTCTCTTTGGCGAGCGTTATTGTTCGGCGGGCTAGATGGCCACCGTCTTCCTTGCGCGCCTTGCTGCCGCTCGAGTAAATCGAGACCACGCATTCTGTTTTCTATGTCAGCGAGCTGCTCACATTCCTCGCACTGTTCTTCTAAAAATTTCATAAGTCCATCCAAGCTCAAATTTCGCTTGCCACGGGCCATCTGTTTCAAGTGATTATTTCTTAAACCTCCTATGAAGTGCAATCGGAGACTTTTTTCCATGGCGGAGTTACCTCCACCGTCTTCATATACATCTAATAACTCTTTTATATCTGAAGCGCGTCTTTTGTATGAGTTAAATTCTTCGTTTGGCTCCTGTCGTAACGTCTCAATTTGCTTTATCACAACTTCTATCGCCTGCACAGTCCCGAATTCTTTTATCAGATTTCGCTTGACTGCTGGCCAGGTTACTGCCCTAATTCGTGGCAATGCTGCTGCAGCCTTGCCTTTTAATTTTAATAAAACTACATATATTAATGCAGTCTGAGGTTCATTCTCGGGAATCTCGTCTGCGAAATGTTGAACGTGGTAGAGGAACGCCTCTAGCTCGTCCTTAGACCCATTAAATTCGGGGATGCATTGCAATGCATCGGCTTTTGGAAATTCATAAGCCATATCGTCTGGGATGTTTTCGCCAAATTTGAGTTTTCTAAGTGTCTCCTCAAATTCTCGACTCGCTTCTAGAAAGCTTTGTTTTAGTACTTGTAATTGTTCCTGAGCTGCTGTCTCGTTTGGGTCCTCGTCACTGCTATCTGACCCGCTGTCAAAATTTCCTAAACTATTTCTTACGTAAATTAATCTTTGCTGTTCTCTAGAGATCTCTGCCTCCTCTGTCTCGCCAAATCGTGTTGACGATAGCACTTGGTTGGTGCGTGACCTGCTTACCGAACTTGGTGCTCTTAATTCTGCGTTAATGAAAGCTGACGGTACGGTTCTTTGAATCCGTGATTGATTAAGGGTGAGAAAATCAGTATCAGTGACTGAATTTGATCTCCTTTGCAATCCTTTGTAAAATCGGTTCCTACGCACGGCGTCAAATGCCGGTTCAGTAAACCTAATCTCACGTTCGCGCAATTGAATCACTCGGTCGGTCATTAATAATGTTATGGTTAATAGTGTATCTGTTTGCTATTATAGTTGTTATTGTAAAAAAAAAGAAAATGAAACAAAATCACTCGGGAAAATTTCCTATGCCCCTTTGCCTTGCGGACCTGATTCACCAATATGAACGAAGTTCAATACACTCGAACGAGCGGAAACCCACTCAAAATGATATAGTATCCGTGCAATTAAAAGAAAATGCATATGAAAGCGAAATAACATTCGAACAAACGTTCTGGTATCCTAAAAAAAATTAAGAAAGAAAAACAAAATGCATCTAGAATTTAAAATTTTTTCCTCAATATTCAGGTTTTTGTTTAATTTGATTTATCGGTTATTTAGATTTGTGTTAGTATTCGCGCCTATCTGTGATATTTTAGCGGGTCGCTTACGGATGGTCCGGGCTTGCCGCTGTGCTATTAGTACGGTTTATAAGATTCGACACTAACTGCAAGCGGTGTCGTTTTATTTAAAAGGAAAAAAACAGTATAATATAATATCAAACAAAAAGGGTTAGTATTGAATGCAAGCAATTAGTTTTTTAAAAGCAAGCTGCTAAATGTAATTGACTGATCAATCATAAAAAAAAAAGAAAACTGCCGAAAAATCAATACCGCTGCCGCTGGCCAACCGCTGTTAGCAAACCAAAAACCAAGAAAAATTGAATCTGCCGTGCGGTTTTAATAAAATTATTTAATATTAGTATTTCAAATGTTTCATAAATAATCTGAAAATCATGAAAAACATTCACGGCCGTACAACGTTAAAACAGCTGACACTGCATAAACGTAGGTACACTTGCACTTGCCGTACGGCGGGTGTTTTGTTGGTATAGTTTATTCACCGCTACCGTTGGTGAAAAATAACACCTTCGCTCGCGGCGCTGGTACCGCGCTGCGAAGAATAATTCTACGAAATATGCCAACAAACACTCGTCGGAATGTTCGCGCGTAAGATTTCTCTAACATGCCACGGACAAGAAGGCTGCTAGTGATAAATTCAAGCCAAGCAAAAGCAAAACGTTTAAAGTACTCACCAAATTAGCTGCGTCATCTTTTTGTCACTTAGGAATGTCACTCAGTTTATAATTTTTTTATTTGTTTGTTCGTTAAGAAACCACTGATCACTATTATTCAAACACAGAACACTCAACGCGCACACATAATAACAATTGATTAAATAACTGACTGTTGATTGAATAACTGAAATAACTAATTGTTGAACAACTGATAATAAACGTAATTGGCTCCGTAAAACATTAATTTGTATTGTGCCGTGTCAAATAAATGTTATGTGAACTGAGATTAACTTCAGAGAGTGGTTACACCCCACTTCTGACACCATACAATGCAAAGACTTAGCTTTGCCAGGGACTTGTGATAAGCACGATGAGTCCCTGTAAGTGCAGGGAATTAAAACATCCGCACTGATTCTACTTTGGAAATCGAATGTTTTATTAATTAACTTCAAACTTAATTCTACCCTACCAAGAAGAGCCGGAGAGAAACAATTCTCTTGTCCGATTCTTCGTCCTGTCCTTGTTAATCCTAACACTTTTAATTAGTTAGTTATGCATTTGTATCTTCCGTCTCGCTCAATTTACTCGCGGACAGGCGTCTCTTACTCAATCGAAAATCGTTCGGTATTCATTATTATTATTATTATTATTTTAGGTTATTTGCCATGTGGCCGTCATCGTTTCGTTCTCATCGGAAACGGAGCGTCGCATTTCGACTTCGAATGCTATAGAAAAATAATAAAGTATCGTTCTCTTGAAATTAGTAGAATTGCTGAGTGCTTTAAGAAATGCTTATTAATCATACATGCGCGGCTATTATTTCAGAACCTGTCTGTGAGAACGGAATGTCGCGATTTATTCCTAATTCAAGAAACATGCATGGACAAGAATATTCCTGTCCATGGGAATGTAATGCAAGAGTTTATGAGAATCAAAAATGCTTATTAATTTTTTGGAAGGCCTGTTCAACAGCACGTTACTAGGACGAAAATCTAGTGTATCTGAAAGAGTGCTGCGATCATTGGAAGTGAAAATTGAAAATGATTGGCTGTAATTTTCGAAGAATTTTGCTGGGGAAAATGACTTTTATCAGCACTGCTCCCGCATAAAGCCCAATTTAGAGTTCCAAGCGAAGTGAAAATCTCATACAAAATGTTCTTTTTTTCACGCTCGTGAAAAATGCAACCTGCAAAAATTTCACTTCGCTTAGAACTGTAAACAAATTTTATCCAGCGAAATCGAAGGTTGTGGATTTTATCTTTTTCACTTGGGTTTACTTCGGGGAAGAAATTGAAATTTCTCCCATCAGCTCACCCCTACCTTCCCCTGTGCCCTCCCCTTTGCCAAGTCCTGTACCAAGAGTACCGGAAGTACGGGTAAAAGCTTACCCAGATGCCGCTGGCGGTCCCTACGTTGTTTATTTCCGGCCCATAAAGAAGCCATTGAATATTATTCAAATTGGCAAAGACCTGGCAAAACATTTTTCGGCCGTAACCGAGATTACGAAGGTGAGGCCGAACAAACTGCGAGTTGTCGTGAGTAGCTTGAAGCAAGCAAACGAAATTGCTGGCTACGAGCTCTTCACGAGAGAGAATCGCGTGTACATCCCTGCCAAGGATGTAGAAATCGACGGTGTGGTTACCTAGGGGAATCTCACTGTCGATGACATTTTGCGTCATGGAGTTGGCTGTTTTAAAAACCCCTTGATGCAAAGTGTAAAGATACTGGATTGCAAGCAATTGCATTCAGTATCCATTGAAGAAGGGAAGAAGAAATTCCTCCCTTCGGATTCCTTCCGAGTAACATTCGCCGGATCCGCGCTGCCGAACTACGTCCGCTTGGACAGGGTTCGTCTACCTGTACGCCTGTTCGTACCGCGGGTCATGCATTGCCAAAACTGTAAGCAGTTAGGTCACACAGCCACCTACTGCTGCAACAAGGTACGCTGTAGCAAGTGCGGAGGCAATCATGCTGAGAACGCTTGCAGTGGGGATACTGAAATGTGTCTTTATTGCGAGGGAACTCGGCATGACCTTCCGGCATGTCCCGCGTACAAACAGCGCGAGGAAAAAATTAAGCGTTCCCTTAAGGAACGATCAAAGCGCTCTTTTGCAGAAATGCTTAAGAGGGCTGAGTCACCCTCGACAGGAAACATCTTTTCCTTTTTGCCAACCGATGAGGGTACATCTGACGATCCCGTCGAAGGGTGTTCTTATGCCTTGCCAGAGGGATCTAGGAAGAGGAGAATGCTCAACTCTCCTAATCTTTCTCGTAAAGGTCGTAAGATAACCCCTAGCGGAATGACCAATAAGACAACACAAAAAGGAAGCGGTGAAGAAAAACCGAAGCAAGTACCCCCCGGTTTTAATTTCAAATCAAACCAGGAGTACCAACCGCTTCCTGGGGCACCAAAAACCCCTCGTGCACCCATTTCTCGATCAGAAGACATAAAAGAAACTGGGTTAATAAAATTCTCTGATATTGTGGACTGGATATTTAAAACATTCAACATACCAGATCCCCTTCAAAACATTCTTCTTGCTTTTCTCCCTACAGTGAAAACCTTTTTGAAGCAACTCACAGCAACTTGGCCCCTCATTTCAGCTATCGTATCTTTCGATGACTAATACGTCGAAAGAGGTTAGGAATTTTGTCACTGTGTTACAGTGGAACTGCAGAAGTATCATCCCCAAATTTGATTTATTTTCACATTTGATAAACACATACAATTGTGATGCGTTCGCGCTTTGTGAAACTTTTCTCAATTCAAATGACCAACTTAATTTCCACAATTTTAACATCATTCGTCGAGATTGAGACTCACACGGTGGAGGGGTACTTTTAGGGATCAAAAAGTGCTATTCTTTTTTCAGAATCGACCTCCCCTCGATCTCGAATATTGAAGTTGTTGCCATTCAAACGAATATGAATGGAAAAGGCCTTTGCCTTGTTTCGTTATATATTCCCCCATCCGCGCGGATTGAACAGAAGCAACTCCTTGATATAGCAGAATTGCTTCCCGCACCTTTTTTGATTTTGGGAGATTTTAACTCTCACTGTTCGCTATGGGGGTCTCTGTACGACGACAACCGATCTTCTTTAATTTGTAACTTGATCGACGACTTCAATATGACACTTTTGAATACTGGGGAAGCGACACGTGTACCTAGTCCTCCAGCACGTGAAAGCGTGCTTAACCTATCCCTCTGCTCGACATCACTAGCGTTAGATTGCCAGTGGAAAGTAATCAACGACCCCCACGGTAGTGATCATCTTCCAATCGTTATATCAATTGCTAATGGTTCAACTCCCCCGAACCCAATCAATATTTCCTACGACCTTACACGTAATATTGATTGGAAGCGTTATGAGTCTATTATAGCGGAATCTATCGAGACTCACGAGGAACTCCCTCCGGAGGAAGAATACACGTTCTTAGCTGGCTTCATAATCGACGCCGCGACGCAAGCTCAGACGAAACCGATACCCGGGGTGACGATTAGACAACGCCCTCCAAACAAATGGTGTGCTCTGAGCTGTACGCGCGAAGGTCCGCGGCGTATAAGGACTACCGGGAGTACGGCACTGTCAACCTACTACGAAAGTACGAGGCACTGGGCAGGCAGATGAAGAGCTTAGTAAAGGCGAAAAAACGCGGGTACAGGCGGCGGTTCGTAAACGCGTTGTCGAGGGAAACAGCGATGAGCACTCTTTGGGATACCGCCAGGCGCATGCGGAACCGTGACGTTTCGAATGAGAGTGAGGAGTATTCAGATCGCTGGATACTTGATTTTGCCAAAAAGGTCTGTCCGGACTCTGTACCGGAACAGAAAACCTTTCGCGACGCGTTTATAGTAACTACGGAAGAGCCTCCATTTTCGATGTTGGAATTTTCAATGGCTCTCCTGTCGTGCAACAATAAGGCTCCAGGGTTAGATAGAATAAAATTCAACCTGTTGAAGAATCTACCCGACTCTGCAAAAAGACGCTTGTTGGACTTGTTCAACAAGTTTCTTGAGCTAAATATTGTTCCGCATGACTGGAGGGAGGTAAAAGTCATTGCTATTCGGAAACCCGGGAAACCTGCCTCTGATCACAATTCATATAGGCCGATTGCGATGCTCTCTTGCCTCCGGAAATCAATGGAGAAAATGATCCTCTTACGGTTAGACAAATGGGTCGAAACAAACGGTTTACTTTCAGATACTCAATTTGGCTTTCGCCGGGGCAAAGGGACGAACGATTGCCTAGCGTTGCTTTCTACTGAAATTCAACTCGCATTTGCTCGAAAAGAGCAAATGGCTTCTGCGTTCTTGGATATTAAGGGGGCTTTTGACTCTGTCTCTGTAGAAGTTTTAAGCGCGAAACTTCATTCGCAGGGACTTTCACCAAATTTGAATAACTTTTTGCTCAATTTGTTGTCAGAAAAGCATATGTATTTCTCACATGGCGATTCGACAACTTCCCGAATTAGTTACATGGGCCTTCCCCAGGGCTCATGTTTAAGTCCTCTCTTATATAATTTTTACGTCAATGACATCGATGAATGTCTTGCAAATTCATGCACGCTAAGGCAACTTGCAGACGATAGCGTTGTATCCATTACTGGTAGCGAGGCTAGCGATCTGCAAGGACCATTGCAAGATACCTTAGACAATTTGTCTGATTGGGCTCTTAAGCTGGGTATCGAATTCTCTCCGGAGAAAACTGAGTTGGTCGTTTTTCCTAGGAAGCATAACCCAGCTCAGCTGCAGCTCCTACTAACGGGTAAAACGATCTCTCAGGTTTTAGTCGCTAAATATCTCGGGGTCTGGTTCGACTCTAAATGCACCTGGGCTTGTCATATTAGGTATCTGACACGAAAATGCCAACAGAGGATTAATTTTCTTCGTACGATTACCGGAACCTGGTGGGGAGCCCACCCAGGAGACCTTCTAAGGCTTTACCAAACAACGATATTGTCAGTTCTTGAGTACGGCTGTTTCTGCTTTCGCTCCGCCGCGAACACGCACATTATAAAATTAGAGAGAATACAATATCGTTGTTTGCGTATTGCCTTGGGTTGCATGCAGTCGACCCATACGATGAGTCTTGAAGTGTTAGCGGGTATTTTTCCGTTGAAACATCGTTTTTGGAATCTCTCTTACCGGTTGCTAATTCGATGCCCAGTTATTAACCCATTAGTAATTGAAAATTTCGAGAGGTTGGTCGACCTTCAATCTCAATCCAGATTTATGACTTTATATTTTGACTATATGGCTCAAGATATTAATCCTTCTTCATACGATTCCTCCAATGTCGCACTTTTAGCTACTTCTAATAATGCTATATTCTTCGACACCACCATGAAACAAGACATTTCTGGTATCCCGGATCAATTGCGACCCCAAGAGATCCCTAAGATTTTTTCCAATAAGTTTAAACATGTTAGTTATGATAAAAGGTTTTACACTGACGGATCTAATCTAGATGAGTCCACTGGCTTCGGTGTTTTCCACGAAAATTTTACCGCCTCCTACAAACTCGATGCTCCTGCTTCCGTGTACGTCGCAGAACTTGCTGCTATTCAGTACTCTCTTGGAATCATCGAAACCCTACCCACAGACCACTACTTCATCTACACAGATAGTCTCAGTGCCATTCAGGCTCTGCGATCGATGAAGCCTGTGAAGCACACCCCGTATTTCCTGGGGAAAATACGGCGGTTTTTAAGTGCTTTAACAGATAAAAATTACCGGGTTACCTTAGCGTGGGTCCCTTCTCATTGCTCGATTTCGGGTAATGAAAAGGCTGACTCTTTAGCTAAGGTGGGTGCTATTGATGGCGATATTTATGAAAGACCAATTGCTTATGATGAATTTTATAGCATTTTGCGTCAGAAAACACTCAACAGTTGGCAATCATCATGGAACTCAGATGAACTGGGACGGTGGCTACATTCCATTTTTCCTAAGGTATCGACGAAAGCATGGTTCAAGGGGTTGGATGTCGGTCGGGACTTCATTCGCGTGATGTCCAGACTTATGTCCAATCACTACACGTTAAACACGCATCTCTTTCGTATAGGGCTTGTAGACAGTTTGTGGCGATGGCTACCATGACATCGAGCATGTTGTTTGGTCATGTACCGAATACTGTTGTGTTAGGTCCGAGCTTATAGATTCCCTTCGGGCCCGAGGAAAACAACCGAACGTACCCGTTAGAGACATTCTGGGAAGCGGTGATCTCCAGTACATGACACAGCTATACTGCTTTCTGAAAAACGCTGACATTAAAATTTAAAATTTTCTTTGTCTATTTGACAGATTAAGGATACAAATATGCTATGCTGAAGACACGGAAACGAAGAGCCCGCATCTATGCTTACACAAATATTTTGAACCCACAACAAACAAGAATACAATTGCTCTACCAGTTGAAAAACAAAGTTCCAAAATAGTTTTAAGTCAAAATTGTATCTCCCCTCCTCTCACCTTAAATCCCCACTAGCTCGTAGTCGGCCGCGAGAATAAAAAAAGGCCTCCCTCTTTTCCCTGCTAACGTAGAAATAATACGAATTGTACTTGGCTCAGTAAAACAGAAAATGTATCGTGCCGTGTCAAATAAACTAATTTAAACCAAACTTGGGTTTACTTTTTACGCATGCAAACGCTAGTGAAAAAAGCAGCAGCAAGCGAAAACTTGTGTGCATTTATATTCTGTCAGTTGCAGCCAATTTTCACTTCGCTCGAAGTGTAAACTCGTGAATTTCGCTTCACTTAAACTGTAAACTGCGGCTGGTGAAATACTTGCGTGTCCCACAAACGGGGTTTCACGACAGATTTCGCAAGCGAAAATTTACGCTTTTTCACTTGTCAATTTTTTCACTTCGCTTGGAACTGTAAACTATGTTTAATCAATAACCATAAACGGATAATAATCCCATACAGTCGGGACTTTATCTTGAACTAGGTTTTAGGCACGTTTTATGGTTGCGTAGAGGGAAAGGGGGGTTACGGAGATAGTTACGTAACTGTGATGTTTGCTCGAAATTGAAAATTTCGGAGTGGGGTCAGGCCGTCACCCAAATAAAAAGCACTCTAATGTCAGAAATGAACGTCATTCAAATGCATTTTAGGGGTCCGAAAAGTGAAAAAAAAATTACTAAAATAAAATAAAATATAATGTATTATTTGTTGTTGAGAAAAATTTATAAATTATTTAGTTATTGCGCTTACCGGGAAAAAAACCGGGAATTTCACTGAATAACGCTAAGAATACTCACAAGCACAATTGTTGAGTAAAAAACGGAAAAAACCGCACCAGACAACTGCTCGCCAAAATTTTATTTAAGTCAGATTTTTTTGAAACTTTAAGGGAATGAACAAATACATATAGATTGTGTTTCGGCAATTCCAAATTTCCTTTCCATAGCTGAAGCCCGCACGTTTCCCTTGAGATCTCTCATAACATTTTGCACAACAGTGAAGCTGGCCTTTTTAGTCACTTTCATCCATTCTTTCTTCAACTCAAACTCGTTCTTAAACACCTTGGACGATTTTCGAACTTTGGCCTCCCCTATGATCCAGAATCTTTCCCTTGAGATCTCTCATAACATTTTGCACAACAGTGAAGCTGGTCTTTTTAGTCACTTTCATCCATTCTTTCTTCAACTCAAACTCGTTCTTAAACACCTTGGACGATTTTCGAACTTTGGCCTTCCCTATGGCCCAGAATCTTTCCACCGGCCGAATCTCTGGTGAATTTTGGGGGTTGGCGATTCTTGGTACAAAAATACGTTATTTTATCTATACCAATCCAACGTCGATTGCGCGTAATGGCATGTTGCCAGGACCAGCCAAAGTAATGTCTCGCCTCCGTGATACCGCAGGAACAGGGGCCTATAAACGTCAACATTCTGCCTACCAATCATAAATTCATCACGGCGGTAATATTTCGATTCGAATGCTTACAAACCTTATCTTAGTCATTGAAAGTGCACATTGTACTGAAAACAAATGTTGAGCTCTTGTTTTTTCGCATCTAAAACGACATTTACTCGAGAATAAGTCTACCGACAAAATGGGACGTTTACTCTATTTCACTTGTTTTAGGGAAAACAAACCAAAAAGTGGGTACCAGAAACGCTGGTACCAGAATCAATGAGTGGTAGATGGAAAATGTATGGAGTTTGACAGCCACGAGAGCCCCCTGCGCAGGAAGGGCAACAGATACTTCTGGAGGCACTATGTGCGGTAAATTTCACTGTTGATGGTACCCGTTGTGATGTATGGTTTACTCAGATTACCGCCAGAGCAAATATTTTATGATAAATTTGTCCATAAATTTGTGTGAATGAATGTCCAGCTTCCGGAGAAGTAGACGTACCTTCGCCGCATCTTTCAGCTGGCCTGCATCGTTCTCGAAGAGGTCCTGGTGGCGGTTAAACCAGCGTTCGAACGTAACTCCGTTTTCTTAGTCGAAGACAAACTCGGTGATGTTCGATGAGAGGGACTCCAAAATCTGCTCCGGAGTTTGATACTGATGCTGCTGGGCCGCCATTTGCTGTAAAAGTTGGGCCATCTTGAGAATTATATCTTGAATTCCCGGTTGCGGCTGCTAATATCCGGAATCCGCGTAAAAAAACCGCGTAAATTCCGGAATCCGTGTTAAAAAACGCGTAAATTCTGGAATCCGCGTAAAAAAGACGCGTTAATTCCGAAATCCGCGTAAAAAGCGACCTTAGTGTATTTATTTCTATTTATCAGAATACCATTTGTTTACTTCTAAAATTATGAAGAACTTGCAAAACACCACCCCCCCCCCCCCTATTCGAAATTCTGGCCATGCCTCTCTCACCCCTTAAACGATTTTAAGTGAGCTCCCTAACACCCTGGTATATACACCGTCATTTTTGTTTTTTCGTTGCCAAATTTTCCAAATTGTCACAAAAAATTGGATATGTATCTCAAAAAGTGCCTTGTTTAAAAATCGGATTTTATACACATTAAAGATGACAATATGTACTACTGTCTGTCAAGTTTTGGTGATGGTAAAATGAAAGTTAATAACGCTTGAATATTTTGACTTTTTTTTTTTCTAAACTTTTTTTTAGTGTTTTTTTTTCTAGCAATGGCGCAGTGTCTGAAGCAAAAAAAAAACCAAACGAACCGTCAAACGCTGTACTTAACAAGGGGCTCGTGTGGCTGTCAAACTCCATACATTTTTTATCTACCACTCATTGATTGTGGTACCAGCGTTTCTGGTACCCACTTTTTGGTTGGTTTGCCCTAAAACAATTGAAATAGAGTAAACGTCCCATTCTCGAGTAAATGTCGTTTTAGATGGAAAAAACAAGAACTCAGCATTTGTTTCCAGTACAATGTGCACTTTCAATGAATAAGATAAGTTTTGTAAGCATTTGAAATGAAATATTACCGCCGTGATGAATTTATGATTGGTAGGCAAAATGTTGACGTTTGTAGGCCCTTGGTACTTAACGAGCAAAGTAAATAATAAAAATGACCAAAAAAAAATTATCACTTGCAATTATTTTCAATATTACTTACACTGGAAAGTATGGTGTTTCGGAAATAAAACAATCTACCGGAAGACAGCAAAAGTTCATCCACAGCTTTCTCACAATCGGATTCTTTGGAAATCGAACGAAACTTACATTCTTTACTGTTCTCTATTTTTTATTGTTACAAACAACGCACTTTATTTATGTTTTGTCCTAATCAAATTTTCAACATGTTTTGAACACAACATCATCACATGCAGGGATGCCACATGTACAGATTAATCTGTATTTTACAGATTTTTGGCCGAAGTAACGGTACAGAATCTGTATATACAGATTTTTGTCGAAAAGTACAGATTTTTCGAAATTGACATTAATTTTTAAAAACAATCCAAATTTTATTTCATTAAATAGTAAGCAAATTAAACATATTTTCAACTCCTCACACGTTTTAAGCTGAAAATTTCGTTTATGTACCATAAAAACTTAAAATATACAAAGTTTTTTATGTTTAAACAATACAGATTTTTTTTACAGATATTTTTGTTCCAGATACAGATTTTTTCAAGGGAAAACACAGATTTAAATGTGGCAACCCTGATCACATGGTTGAAGTCATTTGAAACTTGGGCAAAAAATGTGGCTGCAAGAAATATTGCTGGCGGATATTTCAAAAACCGCATCGCTAATTGAACTGAATTTCTGTCTGCGTCGCTCTAATCACTCTGCATTTAATGAACTATCTCAAAAAACATTATCATTCAAAATCCCAATTATCCAATTCAAAAATAATTAAAAGCTTGTTTTTTTTTACAGAATAAGGATCCCTTATCTAAAGATCAAATTTTTGACGGCGAGGAGAAAAATTCTATTTAAACGGATATGTAACGCTGTACAAAGTAGAATAAATATAATAAACAGATTATAACAGATTGTAGTTGTTCATATGAATATCTGCACAATGAAAAATTGCTTTGACTAATCGAAGTAATGCAATTCTTTTATTTCACTGTAGTAATATAAACACTATGTTATTCAATATAAAGTTCTTTTCGATTTCCCTCTGCCGTTTCCGGTTAACTTCATGGCTAGCATTTTTTTCTTACGCTCAGCATTAGTTTTCGTCACCTGCTTCGGGCCTCTCTTGGCTTTCGCAAGATTTCCGCGAAAACCATCCATCGATTTGTTTTTCGAAAGCATACGATCATCAATTTTGCCAGGCGTCATGTCACCTGTGGCTACCACGTTTTTCTTCAGTAGATTGCCTTTTTTATTTCTTCTTGTGTTTTGATGGCGTTGATCAACCTTCATGATCCGGAGTGGGCGTCCGTTCAGCAGTTGTTGGTTGAGTTTTAGGGCTTTTGCAATGGAAACACCTTTTTTGAAACACACATAACCAATGTATTTTCCAGAAATCTGTCGTACATACTCGATGTCACCGACCTTGCTAAAGAAATCGTATAACTCATTATCAGTAGTATCTGAAACATTTCGATATAAAATTTCGATATAAATCACATTACTTGATGCAAGTAAATACCACGGTGTATATTTCCAACAAAAACTGTTGAAGTGTGGTGTCCTAGTTGTTTTTGTGATTGTAATGACACTCTAAGATGATGGCCCTCAAAGTTGTGTCCATTCATGGTACAAGCTGCTTGTGCCTCTTCCTTAGTTTCAAAGCGAACATAACAGTTTAACGCTTTTGCCGTTTCACGATCTTTTTTTTTTAACAGTACTTCACCATCCAATGATCGAAATCGCACGGTTAATATTTTACCAAAAGGTTTAAATATTTGTTTTACTGCAGATTTTTTCGTGGCTTTAGGCAAATTACCTACGAAAACAGAATGTTCAGTTCCTACAAATACGGAAAAAAGTTAATAAGGCTTCACAGTGGCTATCAATTGATATGAAAACCTCTAAAATGTTTTTCCTTCAAATTTGTAAGTTCATTTGGGTTTGAAATGACAACCTCAGAACAGCGTTGCTAAACGAGCGAGAAGCATAACATAGCCACTCCTTTCTGCTTGAGAATGAGATGTGTGCTACGCTTCTCCAGTCGTTCGCACACACACCTTCGAGACACTCTTTATTATTCACGCACTTGCCAGAGCAGCAGCCAGCATACAACCGCTCGCAAATTCTCTTCTATCTTTTTACTCACGCCGAGTACGCGAGTACTCGAATAAGAGTACTTGACAAGGAGTGCTTGAAAAAATGTGCCCGAAAACGAAAATGCTTCGTTCACCGACTCACGCATGCGGTTTGTCAATCGCTGAACTGATGCCAAGCAGTTTTGCATCGTGCACCGACAGCCGAAAGTGGGGTGATAAATCGCATGCTTGAACGTGTAGGGTATCGGAATACCTACTCGCAGTGATGCCACATTTTTATCTGTATTTCGAATCTCAGGAAATCACCTTAGTGATATTTCAATCTGTATACAAATCTGCATATTCACTGAACATATCCCTTAGAAGAAAAAATACGCAATATAGTTTGTTCATTGACTCATTTATGCACACGTTTACGCGTAACATATAAATATAATGAAAACTCCAACACGCTCAATAGCATTTGAGTTCATTTTCGATTTTCAACTACCTATATCGAAAAGTTTATTTCGCGACCTCATGAAACCAAAAATAAAACTGTATAGTTCTGTACTATTTCTAGAAAATCTGTAATTTGTATATACAGATATCTGTATGAAAAACACACAAAAAATCTGTATAAGTACTGATAAATCTGTATATGTGGCATCCCTGCCTACTCGTCGAAATATTCTTTTTGCCACTCCGCTTCGTCGTGCCTTGTCACTCCGTATCGTCATAATGCGTCTTGACGGTCTTGACAATCACCTCCGCTGGTTGTGCTCGCGAGAAAGGGAGGTACACGCGAGTGGGAAAGTACACGAGCGAGAGTGTGTGCGAGAAAACTCGCAAGCAGCAACGCTCAGTAGTGTGAAATGAAAAAAGTAAAAGAGAACGAGAAACAGTGCGACAGGAGTATCTCTAGTGTGAGATTTTGGTAGCGGCGAGAACGCCACTTGGAGTATCGCATGCTTTTTGCGAGCGAGTTTAACAACGCTGCCTCAGAATCAGATTCACTTTCGGAAGTCAAAACATCTTTGTCTGTATCTAGTTTTAAGCTTTTTTCTGTATTTTTTTTGGTGTTTGCCTTTTGAGAATGGTTTAACTGAGGAATACCCTTTTCTTTCGCTAGTGGATTACCGGTTTTATCGCTTCTTTTCAAGCCGCAAGTAGCACTTTCGAAACCTTCGCTAATTTTTTTTGTGGCCTTTTTTATATAAGTAACTTTTGGATTTTTGTGTACTTGTTGAAATAAAGAAGCTTTTTCTTTTGCGTTAACGAGGCCTCCTTTTTCACATATTTTAGTTTTTGTCACTTTTCCCATGGTAAATATAAAAAATGTGTTAATATTTCCGCCTGTAGATCGTTTTACGAACTTGTCAGTTCGTATTGCCTGTCGGCAGCGATGCCAGATTGGAAGACATGTCTTCAAATTCAAAATGCAAGGGGTGATTCGCTCGTTGGGTGTTCGTTAGGCGTCGTTCACGAATTTCATAACGCATGAAGGGGAGAGTCTCCCGCACAGGGTTGATATTTGTTGACACTCTTGAGTGAAAGTGAAAAAACCCGATAAAAAGACCCTCCTATTTTTCCTCATATTTAGTACATTCTCGTTGGCACAATCGCCCGATTTCGATTCCGACGAATCAACTGATTGTTGCAACAACTCTCATGGGAGTTTAACAGGGGGGTTTACCGATTGACCAGTATACGAAATCGGTCGACGAAAACCAACCAAATCGAGTGATTTTAGGGTGATTTCGTTCGAGCCCATATACGAAACCAAACGAAACAGGTAGATTAATCTTGTAATAAAATTGCCTAAACCATCGGTGGATCATATTCTAAATCCAATTAAATCAGATTAAATATGCAGATTAGTAGAGAGATTATTTTTGTTCAAGCATACTAAATAGGCTGATTAATCCATGTATAGAGTTGAAAAACAAACAAGTAATTTGAAAGTTAAGTTTTAATTTGACCTTTTATTTTAACTTACAACACAGCCGATCCATACCTTCAGTAGCACCTCTGAACCGGGTAATCCTCCTATTAAAGTTATCGAACCAACCGGTTGAGCTTTAGCTGTTGCTCGTACAGCCAGGGAGTTGAATAAGGGCTTTGAATCGGCTCCAATCCCGATAACTTTTCAGTGCCCTGTCAATAAACGGTTTCTGTTCCAAGCATCTGAACAAAACAAATAATTTATTCGGTTAAAGAATCATCAAAGGTTTCCCAATATTCAGATTGTTCTTGTTTTGAATTAATAGATCACAATCTTACTCATTATCATTATATAATAAATTCTCTTACCTGAGATGAAAGACAAAATAAATCTTTTACGAAATGTAGAAGTGCAACAGGAAATTTGTCTGAAAATTAAAAACAGTTGCTATCATCTGTTAATGATTAAAGAAGTCACATAAACGATTCATGCAAATGTGAGTAATTGTAAAATACTCAAGAATGTGTTTCTACTTACCTGAAATATATAGAATTATCCGACGAAAAATCTTATGCTGCTTCTACTCCCGGAACCATTTTGAAAAACACTACGAAATCGTATTTCGTTTGCTTACTAATCAACATAAAACATATCATCGGATTTTACTTTATAAAATAAAGTGATCTTATAACAGATTAAATTCACATCTTACGAGAACTGATTTAATTATCCAAGAAATCAGGTGACAAAGATAGTCAACATACGTGGTTTGACGAAATTGACTGATCAATATGTCGATTGCACAAACACCCGATTTAGTTGATACATGCGTATAATACCATCTGTCAAAATTTTTTATCGGGAAAGCATCCATAAACGTTATTTTTTTACAATCCTTTCAGAGTTCTCCCTTCCCGCTTTTTGCATGGAAGTGAACTGTCAAATAGGGATGGGCAATACTGAAGAAAGTATCGATACTTTGGTATCGCAATACTTCAATAGAGCTTTCTACGCCAGATCTCACCAATACAGGCTTAGTCTGTATCCTAATAAAATCGATTTGTTTTCAACCAAAAAATCAGCTGATATTCAATTTCGAAAAGTATTGCACTTATGAATCCTAGTTCATTAGTGTTACCTGTTTTAACAAACTTTGTTTTAGTGGAAAATCAGATGAAATAAAACTAAAAATCGGCTTACAACTTGAATAAAAGCTCGGGGCAGGAGGAAATTTTTTGTTACTACCAGCGTGTTGATTATTTGCAACAAAAATTAAACTTGTATTAGTGAAATCGACCACTAATACCAGCGCAGACAGGAAGGTCTATGAACTTCGATACCAGGTATCGAAGTATCGGGTGAAGGAGTATCGATTATCTGCAATTTTTTTCAAAATCATCATTCAGGAAGTATCGATACCGGTACTCATCTCTCGCGGTAAGTATCAATGCCAAAAATACTCGATACCGCGACCCCTTGTATCAATACCGTTGGTATCAATGCCGTTGGTATCGATATCGATGCTATTATCGCCCACCCCTACTGTCAAAACACCTCATTATATTCCATGCGATGGAAGCAAGACAACAAAATCAGTTTATCAGTTAACGAAGATTGTCAAGGCATCGGTCAGTGTCAGTGAAAAAGTGTTTCGGTGAGGTTCATTTTGGTATAGTGGACTGTTTGTTTTTCTTTTTCGCTTTGAAGTGAAGATCATTTGGTTGGATTTGTCGTCAAATTTTATTCCGTAACCGTGAACGATGCGCGCGATCTATTTCATCTGAGTATAACAGCACGTTACTAGGACGAAAATCTAGTTATCTGAAAGAGTGCTGCGATCATTGGAAGTGAAAATTGAAAATGATTGGCTGTAATTTTCGAAGAATTTTGCTGGGGAAAATGACTTTTATCAGCACTGCTCCCGCATAAAGCCCTATTTAGAGTACCAAGCGAAGTGAGAATCTCATACAAAATGTTCTTTTTTTCACGCTCGTGAAAAATGCAACCTACAAAAATTTCACTTCGCTTAGAACTGTAAACGAATTCTATCCAGCGAAATCGAAGGTTGTGGATTTTATCTTTTTCACTTGGGTTTACTTTTTCTACGCATGCAAACGCTAGTGAAAAAAGCAGCAGCAAGCGAAAACTTGCGTGCATTTATATTCTGTCAATTGCAGCCAATTTTCACTTCGCTCGAAGTGTAAACTCGTGAATTTCGCTTCACTTAAACTGTAAACTGCGGCTGGTGAAATACTTGCGTGTCCCACAAACGGGTTTTCACGACAGATTTCGCAAGCGAAAATTTACGCTTTTTCACTTGTCAATTTTTTCACTTCGCTTGGAACTGTAAACTATGTTTAATCAATAACCATAAACGGATAATAATCCCATACAGTCGGGACTATATCCTGAACTAGGTTTTAGGCACGTTTTATGGTTGCGTAGAGGGAAAGTGGGGTTACGGAGATAGTTACGTAACTGTGATGTTTGCTCGAAATTGAAAATTTCGGAGTGGGGTCATGCCGTCACCCAAATAAAAAGCACTCTAATGTCAGAAATGAACGTCATTCGAATGCATTTTAGGGGTCCGAAAAGTGAAAAAAAATTACCAAAAATAAAATAAAATATAATGTATTATTTGTTGTTGAGAAAAATTTATAAATTATTTAGTTATTGCGCTTAGCGGGAAAAAACCGGGAATTTCACTGATTAACGCTAAGAATACTCACAAGCACAATTGTTGAGTAAAAAACGGAAAAAACCGCACCAGACAACTGCTCGCCAAAATTTTATTTAAGTCAGATTTTTTTGAAACTTTAAGGGAATGAACAAATACATATGGATTGTGTTTCGGCAATTCCAAATTTCCTTTCCATAGCTGAAAGCCCGCACGTTTCCCTTGAGATCTCTCATAACATTTGGCACAACAGTGAAGCCGGCCTTTTAAGTCACTTTCATCCAATCTTTCTTCAACTCAAACTCGTTCTTAAACACCTTGGACGATTTTCGAACTTTGGCCTTCCCTATGATCCAGAATCTTTCCCCTGAGATCTCTCATAACATTTTGCACAACAGTGAAGCTGGTCTTTTTAGTCACTTTCATCCATTCTTTCTTCAACTCAAACTCGTTCTTAAACACCTTGGACGATTTTCGAACTTTGGCCTTCCCTATGGCCCAGAATCTTTCCACCGGACGAATCTCTGGTGAATTTGGGGGGTTGGCGATTCTTGGTACAAAAATACGTTATTTTATCTATACCAATCCAATGTCGATTGCGCGTAATGGCATGTTGCCAGGACCAGCCAAAGTAATGTCTCGCCTCCGTGGTACCGCAGGAACAGGGGCCTATAAACGTCAACATTTTGCCTACCAATCATAAATTCATCACGGCGGTAATATTTCGTTTCGAATGCTTACAAACCTTATCTTAATCATTGAAAGTGCACATTGTACTGAAAACAAATGTTGAGCTCTTGTTTTTTCGCATCTAAAACGACATTTACTCGAGAATAGGTCTACCGACAAAATGGGACGTTTACTCTATTTCACTTGTTTTAGGGAAAACCAACCAAAAAGTGGGTACCAGAAACGCTGGTACCAGAATCAATGAGTGGTAGATGGAAAATGTATGGAGTTTGACAGCCACAAGAGCCCCTGCGCAGGAAGGGCAACAGATGCTTCTGGAGGCACTATGTGCGGTAAATTTCACTGTTGATGGTACCCGTTGTGATGTATGGTTTACTCAGATTACCGCCAGAGCAAATATTTTATGATAAATTTGTCCACTTTCTTCTACCTTATGTCTTTTAGAACATCAAACCGTGAAGCGGCAACGTAGAACTCCAGCCCCTGTATCTGCTTTGCGTCTGTCTTGATATGGATTTCGTTATCGATAACCACACACAACAGTTTCGGTAACCACTCTCGATACAGCTTCCTTACGCAGGATTTGGCCGCTGTGTTTTGTTGATCACGCCAGTTCGGTGCCTTTTTTCCTTGGTGCTACATTCCGATTCGGAACTTGACCTTCTGTTTATCATACACAGACTTCGCAACCAACTGTTAAGTGTACAGGACAATTGCGGGGCTAGCGCTACGATCCTACTGACACTAACAGTCTCTCCCGAGCCGGGACTCGAACCTACGACAACTGGCTTGTTAGGCCAACACCGTACCTCGAGACCAGCTGAGAGTTCGGTGCCTTCCGGACCTTGAATACACGAATCCCAGCCAGAGCTTTGAAAAATCCTTTTCTAAAAAGACGCTTGAACGTTTTCTCGTTCAGTGTCATGCTTTCCTTTTTGTGCGATCCTTCGCTCATTTTCAACTTGTATCTGCAGCATGTTCAATTTCAAAGAACGGTGCAAAGCAGAGCGAATGTGGAACGAGCTGCGGGCAACGTTTGCTTCCGCAAAAGGACCGCCGCTTTGTCTTTCATGTCCGTCATAAAATCGTCTGCCGGCATTCACATACCGCTTTTCGTTTGCGTTCATGATCGACCGAAAAAACAGTCAATCAGTCTCCAGCATTCAGCACTTGTATCTGCAGCACGTTTAATTTACACGAAAGGTTCAAAACAGAACGAATTGCAACGGGCAGCGTGCGTGTTGTTTCCGCAAAAGCAGCACCGCCTCGGCATTCTAGTCCGTACGGGAAACTTCGTACAATGCTTTGACTGCATTACCATTACGTTTTTCGTTTATGTTCATGATCGACCGGAAAAACAGTCAATCAGTCTAAAGCATTCTTACGTTTGAAGCGTCGTTTGTTCTTTGCTGTATATTTCTACTGTGATATTTGAATAAAAGTGAAAGTTAATATGGCTCAGCAGAAAAGGAAGTTTCGTGATATGGTGCGTGATTTCTTTTTCGAAAATGTAAGTGGTGTTTGGTGTAAGATCGGCGGGGAAGAAGACAAATGTAAATATTATCAGAAAAAAATTGATGCAGGGAATTTTGTGCGACACTTTCGTAACACGCATTTCACGTTGGCAAAAACGGTTGGCGTGAAACTAATTACAATTAGAAACATGCCTCTGTGTTCCATTGATTGGCCGGAAATGCGGGCACTATTGGATCCGATTGGAGAATCCTTAGGGTGTACCTTCACGTCAACAAATGCACTGGAGTTTTTGAAAACTGCTGCAAATCGAATTAAAAACAAAATAAGCGACGAGCTTCAAGGTAAACTATTTTCATTAAAAATAGACTCGGCTTCTCGTCACGGACGGCACATTCTTGGGATAAACGCTCAGTTTATGAAGGATGACCAAATCAAGGTTAGAACTCTTGGTAAGTATATCTGAAGGAATAAAAGTAATGATAATTAACCTTACTATCAGAAGGGGCTCTCCTTCAAATATTAACCAGGGTAAAACTATTTTTCTTCAAAACAACGTGTTTAAAAGAAACTCAAAACTTATAACCGCGTTTTCTAATAAACGAGAGTTAAAAAACGTGTTTACGTTTTACGCGGTTTTTTAAATAATCGCGAACACAAATCTTGGAAATTTTCTTTTTATGCGATTTTTTGAATAGAGAAGTTTCACAAAAAATATCCTAGTTTTAATATTTTCTATAAATTGTCATTTTTGATTTGGTTGAAACTTTGCATAGACGTTTCTATGGGCGAAAAATGCCATTTTATGCTATTGGTTCAATTTTAATTTTCGGGAACAAGACTCATTTCTGAAAAGCTATTGAAAAATGCTCTTTCGGGAAAGTATTGATGATTACAAATATTCTAGGGCTGAAAAGTTTGCTTGGTCGGTGTGACGTTTTCGACAAAGTTGTAGATAGAAGTTTTGTCTCTCCGAAAAAAATATACATTAAAACATTTTTTTTTTTGAAAAAAAAGTTTAAAAAAATTTAAAGTTAATTATCTAATAAAGCTCATTTTTAAAAAATCTATTTATTTTTATATAAACTACAAAAGATTACCCAAACAATGTTACCGGTCCGATCATGGAGAAATCAGGAAAAAAAGTTATGATATTTTGAAAAAAAAAAATTTTCACAGGGTCCGTTTTTTATGAAAGAACGAAATTGTTATCTGTAACTAAAGAGACTATGCCAATCAAACGAACCGTTATGACTGCAAAAATATTCTTAATCCCCCATAGAGTGCTCTATTGGAAATTAAAAACATTTCTACAGCCAAAACGGTTTCAATAATTGGCATAGTGTGTTCGACAAAGTTGTAAATAACAGTTTTGTCATTTCGGAAAAAAATGTCCCTTGAAAAATACATTAAAAAAAATATTTGTTTTTTAAATATAACTTTTTTTTTCTTAATTTCTCCATGATCGGGTCGGTTGCATTGTTTAGGTAATCTTATGTAGTTTTTATAGAAAAAAATGAGCTTTTTTAGATAGTTAATTTTTAAATTTTCTTTAAATTGTTTTTTCAAAAGAGAAATATTTTTAGTGTATATTTTTTCGAAAAGACAAAATTATTATCTACAACTTTGCCGAAGATGACACACCGATCAAACAAACCGTTTTGGCCCTAAAAATAATTGTAATCATCAATACCTTTCCAAAATAGTAATATTCAAAATTTTCTCAAAATGGGTCACGACCCAAAAAATTTAATCAATAGCACGAAATGGCATAATTCGCCTATATAAACGACTATGCAAAGCTTCAGCCAAATAAAAAAAGGTCGATTAAATTGGTTGCCCGTTTTTTGTGGAATTGCTCATTATCGAGGCCGCGTTAAAAAGACATTAGTGTATATAAATCAGAATCGCGAAAGTTAGTTCCCTTTTTGTTTTAGGAATGGTCGAGGTTAAGAAAAAACAGACGGCAAAATTTTTGAAAACCAAGATACTGGATGTGTTAAGCATATATAACGTTGGACTTGAAAACGTTTTTTCCGTTACATCGGATAATGGGTCAAACATGTGCGCTGCTGTACGCGAATTGCAGAGAGCAATTGAAGCGGAGATCGCCGAAGAGCATGAAGATGAGAACGGTGAAATGGAGCATTGGGAAGTTCTTTCGAATGTTCTAGACGAGTTCAAGGACAGGGTAAGCTTAGTGAGGTGCGCTGTTCACACAATGCAGCTTGCCGTTACTGATGTTACAAAGCTGTACGAGGACAATATAAAAGCAGTGACTAACATCGCCAAAGCTCGCCGCAAAATTTCCTATAAAGCGTATTTCGAGGCAGAAGGGCAAGCGCTGCCGCCGTTATACGCAAAGACAAGATCGGGTGGAGTATTTAAAATGGTAGAGCACTTCAACAAATTTGAGACGTTCTACGTTAAGTTGGGTGCAATACACAAAGAACTAGGTACCATAGAAATAAAAAAAGTTGGCAAACATTGATCACTTTTTGATAGCAGATTTAGATAACAATTGGAAATTCGTCAATAACTTCGTGCAAGCTTTTTCTCCAACTTACGAGGCTACAATCAAATTTCAGGATAAGCACGTTGGGTTGTCGGATTTCCATATGTTATGGATCAACACGATCCGAATGACGAAGTTAATACACAATCCAATGGCAGAAGAACTTTCAAAGAATCTCTTGAAACGATTGAAGTCTCTAAAAGAAAACATGCCGTTCAAAGCCGCCATTTTGCTGTATCCCCGATTTTACTATGCCGATTTTACTATGAGGATTCACGTGTGTTTACTCCTGACGAGAAAGAGCAAATACGGGTATGTTATCAAATTCAGATATTTTTATATTTAAAGATTAATCTAAACTTTTATATATTATATACTAACATCTGATATTTAAAATTCAATATTTATTATAGAATATTTAATATTTAATGTAATATTTGATATTTAATTTTTAATGTATAACGTTTTTTATTTATGTTATATTTTATATTCAATATGTATTCTTTTATATTTTATGTTTATTATTTAATAGTTAATATTTGAAATTTAATTATTAATATTCAATATAATATTTATTATTTAATATCAAATTTTCAATATATAATATTTTATATTTTTCGAATATATTTCATATTAAATATTTACCATTAATTATTTAATATTTAATATTTAATATTTAAAATTCAATACTTAATATTAAATGTTTAATATTAAATATTAAATATTAAATATTAAATATTAAATATTAAATATTAAATAATAAATAATAAATATTAAATATTAAATATTAAATATTAAATATTAAATATTAAATATTAAATATTAAATATTAAATATAAAATATTAAATATTAAATATTAAATATTAAATATTAAATATTAAATATTAAATATTAAATATTAAATATTAAATATTAAATATTAAATATTAAATATTAAATATTAAATATTAAATATTAAATATTAAATATTAAATATTAAATATTAAATATTAAATATTAAATATTAAATATTAAATATTAAATATTAAATATTAAATATTAAATATTAAATATTAAATATTAAATATTAAATATTAAATATTAAATATTAAATATTAAATATTAAATATTAAATATTAAATATTAAATATTAAATATTAAATATTAAATATTAAATATTAAATATTAAATATTAAATATTAAATATTAAATATTAAATATTAAATATTAAATATTAAATATTAAATATTAAATATTAAATATTAAATATTAAATATTAAATATTAAATATTAAATATTAAATATTAAATATTAAATATTAAATATTAAATATTAAATATTAAATATTAAATATTAAATATTAAATATTAAATATTAAATATTAAATATTAAATATTAAATATTAAATATTAAATATTAAATATTAAATATTAAATTTTAAGTATTAAATATTGAATATTAAATATTAAATATTAAATATTAAATATTAAATATTAAATATTAAATATTAATTATTAAATATTAAATATTAAATATTAAATATTAAATATTAAATATTAAATATTAAATATTAAATATTAAATATTAAATATTAAATATTAAATATTAAATATTAAATATTAAATATTAAATATTAAATATTAAATATTAAATATTAAATATTAAATATTAAATATTAAATATTAAATATTAAATATGAAATATTAAATATTAAATATTGAATATTAAATATTAAATATTAAATAATAAATATTAAATGTTAAATATTAAATATTAAATATTAAATATTAAATATTAAATATTAAATATTAAATATTAAATATTAAATATTAAATATTAAATATTTAATATTAAATATTAAATATTAAATATTAAATATTAAATATTAAATATTGAGCATGAGCATGAGCATGATTGATCGCCCGCGGTTGCTACTCTGTTATTGCCAGGTCAGCTGTATTTACACAGGGAACCAATTGATGATGTTTGAGATTAACATACATCCTCAATGTGTAAAAACTGGTGACCTCAATCTTTTTATTGGACAATACCAGCGCCGGCCGCATCCGAATGCAGATCAAATAAGGAATGTGTATAGGAATATGATGACATGATACTCGCTTTGATGGAAGCCGAGAACACCTCTGCACTTCCACGAGAAATCACTGGGAGGTTGGATAAAAGGGTAGGGTTTGTTGCAGCATAGTTCGTTTTGGTAAACGGTGCGCTGCCACCGAGTCTCTCTTACCGTATCACGTCTTTTATGACAGCCACCGACGACGTCGACGATCACGATAGCGTTAATATTCCTAACCGATATCCACGAAAGTTCTCGCATAATACACTCGAAAGACTGAAAATTTAACGGTTATTAGGCCAGACAATATATTTTAAATTGCATCCACAACCATAATCGCAATATGAATATACAAGCAAATCGGAAGGTAATTACTTTCTGCGGCCTTGCGTAATTTTCGTTAATTGAACGTATCGCACTATACTACGCGTTTTAGTTCCAGCAAGTGTTATTTTATTGATTGATTTTATTGATTGAACCTAAGTCAAACCCTATTGAACAACCGTACGTCGAACGCGAATAGATGGCAATTATACCACTGGGAAATATATTGAAAAGCATTGTCGTCAACCATGAAATGATGGATTATGCGCTCGGGAAACTACTCGGGAAATTTTTTTATACTTAATTAAATCAACAATTATACCGCGCGCGACATGTGTTATAAGCCGGCCATTGTAAAGGTAATCTTGAACGCGTTGAAGAAGCTCGCTAACGTAGGTAGAAATGAACTAAGTATCCTAATGAATTCAAAAACTGGCAAATTTCCATGCATCCAAAGCCCGTAAATTTCAAAAACGAAAAATTGCATGAGTTTTTTTAAATGCCAAAATTGTCAATATCAGAATACAACCGGCATAGACTCGTAACACGCAGACTTACGAGACACCAAATAATCACTCAAAAGTTGAATATATGTAACAGTATTTTTCAAAAGCTGTAAAAATCATAAAACTTGACGGAATACCCACAAAACTATGCCTTATTTTAAGTTTGCTAAATGTTGAAAATATCATGCTTAAGATCCAAAAGAAAACCCGCAAATATCTGCATTTGAATAATCTGTATATAAATAATCTGTACACGAGCCCGTGTAACCTGCGATCTGCGGACAACTCCACACATCTAGCAAGCAGCTGTAGTTTGCAACTACTGCTCAAAATAAATCTCTCATCGACCTCACACAACACCCTCACTCGTTTATTAGATCATAGTGAACCTGTAAATCAGAGAACCGACAAGGCACCCACCGTCAAGGCAACCGTCAACATCAAAACAGGCGAGCTGTATAATTTTTGGTGTGGTAGCCGCCCCATCGGGGAGCCCCCCGCCGACCCTCCAACACACAGGCTTACTAATTAGATACAAAGCCAATTCGTCTGTGTATCTCTCGCATAGTTATCGACTCAAGAGTTACCTATTGAATGAAAAAACTAGTAAAATTCCATGCATTCAAAGCCATAAAAATTTAGAAAATTCAGATACACTTTTTTCTCAGAACAATGCGCATAAATGTATATAAAACCGAGCAGAGTTCCAACTCCATTTGAAAAATGCCAAACCAATCGCAATCAAAGTATGTTTCAATATAATTGTTTGAAAAAAGAAAAGTTTATTTACGGAAATATTTATCCAAAAGCTAGAAAAATCATAAAATGAAATCCGCGATTCTATGAGACAATTCCAAATATCATGCGCCAAAAGTAAATTGTAAGGATTCTATATACTAAAACTATCGACGTTAAAGCAAGACCCATATTCAACGATTTGATTAGAAATTTATGTGTGCCTATTACCTTTCATAAACACAATTCATCTATTCCATCTCTCATGAACTCTAATAGACAACAATATTCCACATAACCACATAACAATAGGGGTCTTCACATCGAGCTCGTATACGAACACCCAGCCGTAAACTGTGTATCTTCCGTTACTCGTCAATGGAGGTGAGTATTTTTACGGCTGGGTATTTGTTTACGAGCTCGACATGAATACCCATAATATAAATCTCCAAGAAAGCACCCTAATTTAACTCTTTTTCCTATTTGGACAATCAATACAACTATACAATTATTCAGGAACAATAAAAACAGTACGCTACGTCGCTGCGCAAACTGGTAACTACGCGGTATCCGGTGGCATATAAAGCCTGTATCAGACTAACCGTTGCAGCGGTCAACCGCCACCGTTCCGTTCCTCCTCGACCAATCAGAACACAGCGGTTGCAAAAAATAGAATTATTTCTATTTTTGCCGCCAACCGTTCCCAATCAATTTGTTGACCAATTTTACATAAGAAATGCTATATTTGACCGTTGGGAACGGTTGGTGGCAAAAACAGAAACAACTCTATTTCCCGCAACAACAACAAGCGACGGTCGACCGCTGTGTTCTGTTTGGTCGAAAAAGAACGGAACGGCAGCGATTGACCGCTGCAACGGTTAGTCTGATACAGGCTT
>NC_073694.1:125947315-126003832 GCF_029784165.1 Wyeomyia smithii
CATTTTATTGAAAGAAAATATTCGTAGAGTTCGAAGCAATATATTTGTGAAACATTTAGGGTTTCTTAATACATAATTGATATTATTCACATAATGTAAAACGTGGCGACGGGGCTGTGCAATTTATACCTAGTGGTGTGGGATGTAGTAACGGCGGTGTGCAGGTTACTTTGTTTTGATTATTTTGATAGCGCAGTTTTGATTTAGAGCGCTTCATTTATAGGATGGTGCATGATTAATTATTTTTATCTACTATATAAAAATTAATTTACGTAAGGCAGATCTTATTGATATTATTGCCGCCGTTTCTGAGGTGCACAATAAGCACCATCGTTTCAAATCGTTCTAAATCAAGAAAGTAAGCAGTGACATATACGTTTTATTGCAAGAAAATATTCGTAGAGGTCGAAGCAATATATTTGTGAAACAGGTAGGGTTTTTTAATACTTAAATCTGTGATATTATTCAAATAACGTAAAACGTGGCGACGGGGCTGTGCGATTCACATTTCATTGTGTGCGATCCAGCAACGGCGGGGTGCAGGTTCTTATTTTGATTACTTCGAAAGCGCAGTATTACATTAGAGTACTTCATTTATAGGATGGATCATGATTAATAATTTTTATCTACTACATGAAAATTAAATCCCTCAACGCAGATCTTATTAATATTATTCACACCGTCCCTGAGGTGCACAATAACCACCATCATTTTAAATCGTTCAAAATCAAAAAAGTAAGCGGTGACATGTACGTTTTATTGCAAGAAAATATTCGCAGAGGTCGACGCAATATATTTGAGAAACAATTAGGGATTTTTAATAAAAAAATTGTGATATCATTCACATGACGAAAATAAATAAAACCTAACTTTTTTTCGTTCAACGTTCAACCTATAATTCGAAATTCAAAGCGATGGCATGTGTTTTTTTTTATTTGATATTCAGACGAGACGTTTGAGGTGGAATACTGACCCCGTTCGATTTTGGCAACACGTCTGAATTCTACATGTTGCCAAATTCGATCCATGCCAGAAACGAACGGTTTATTTTCATCATATTTTGTTACTTTTAATGTGACCAATGACTTAGACTCTAGATATGGCCACCAATGAACTAGTTTGTGGATTCCAAGTCGTTATAGGTGACGCTTGATGGGTTTTGGTTCAATAATTCTGATGTATCTGGAACACATTCGGGATAGGTCCGCATGTGGCCTTCGGCGACCTAGACACTTTATATGACCACCGAAGTAATTAGAGGCATGGTACGGTTCTAATCACTGTCATTATATTACCCGAGCATGGTCCGGTCATATATCCGGAGCCAGTTGACCGATTCTGACAAGCCTCCTTTGCAACATTAGGGACCATAATATCGGTAATTGAACTTAAATCGGTTAAAGTAAAAACGAGAAAACTTAAAAATATGAATAAAAAAACCGAACGTTTTTTTTTTGCCTATGCGCCAAAATCGAACAGTGTCAAAAATGAACCGTACCAAAAACGAAACAAGCCAAAATCGAACGGGGTCTGTAATTGGTATCAGATTAGTAAAGATATTATTCACGAGACTACGAAAAATATACAAAACCGTGACTTTTCATGCTTAATTTACTTCTAAATCAAAATCTGAAGCGATAATATGTGTTTTTTCTATATTAAAATGTTTTTTATTGTTTCGGATAGACATGTGTGGGAAAGTTATGGTATTTTCTTCTTCACTAAAAATTGAGTAGATCATGCTGAATCATGATTTTTTATGCTCAATTTTTCTTCAATTTAATGTTCATAGAGATGATGTGTGTTTCTGCTACATTAGAATGTTTGGAAAAATTTTTAAGGAGAAATTATACTTATACTGACTATAAAAATTGAGATATTATTTACAAGACTACGTAAAACATGCAAAATCATGACTTTTAATACTTAATCTACCTCTGAAATGAAATTCAAGGCGATGATATGTGATATTTTTTCAATAAAATGATCGTTGATGTTAAGAAAAGACACGGTATCTGTTCACTAAAAATTGAGATAACATTCACTACATAAAATATTCATAATGATGATACTTAATGCGTAATTGGCCTCTAACTCGGAATTCAAAGCGATGATAAATAGTTACATTCAAATGTTCGGTGTTTTACATTGAAATACTAGGAAAAAAATTTGAGGATATCTGACATATGAAGAAAATATGGAGATATATTGCAAATAATTTGATCTGAGAAAAATAGAGATATTAATAAAACCACGTAGACATGCAAAATCATGAATGTTAATCGCCCTTTAATTGATGAATTTCAATGACATCAAACTGTTTGTTTCAAATGTGCACGCGAAGTGATGGTTTTGAATATCCATATTTGACGCAGGAAATAGTAGTACGGTCAGTTTTAATTCCGCGGTTTTGTACGAGTTTTTTTTTAACTCGAATTTTCGAACTAATGCGTTTTTTACGCGATTTTTAATGCTTAACAGCGCACTAGATGCGACATTATGCGTATTTTGTATAAGGTAGAAAAACCGAATGTCGCAAGTCATTGTTTTTGATTTTCAGCTGGAACGGTACTGTATGACAAGTAATGTGTGCCACACATCCCAGACACATGACGATATTTTCATTAAATACGTAACTACAATCCCAGCTGGTCTCGAGGTACGATGCTGGCCTAACAAGCCAGTCGCCGTAGGTTCGAGTCTCGGCTCGGGAGAGACTGTTAGTGTCAGTAGGATCGTAGCGCTAGCCCCGCAATTGTCCTGTACACTCAACAGTTGGCTGCGAAGTCTGTGTATAATAAAAAACAGAAGGTCGAGTTCCGATACGGAATGTAGTACCAAGGCTTTGCTTTTTTTTACGTAACTACAAACATTGTAACAATCATGATTAATCTTGCAGATTATTTGACCTAAACTTATGAATGTTAAAAAAACAGCAGATGACCATTTACATCCTACATCAACTCCAGCTCTCATATTTTTACTTTGTGGAGGTAATTTCCGGTATCTGGCGGACAGCCCAAGGTGGTCAAATTCAATCCAATCGTAGTGTTTTCAGAAACAGAATGATACCCAGCCGTGCAATGTCCGGGGCAGTGCAGTGTTGTCGTCGTGCGAATAAAAAATATCGTTGCCGACGATATTTTGTGCTTCCCGGAGCGGTTCACGGCAGCAACTTGCGAAGATGTGACTATGTGGCAGTGAAATATTTTCGTTTTTTTTTTGCATTCGCTTCACGGCTTGGACTCTGCCCGACAGCAGTGGGAACAGCGCTTAATTCGCATATAATTTTGTATAAGCAATCCGAAGGTGAATAGGTATGACAAGAGTGAATAGATAGAGTGGCGCAGAGTCTGAAGCAAGAAAAACCAAACGAACCAAACGATCAAAATAAACAAATTTTACTACTTTGCTAGACTTGTCGGAAAGGGTATTATGATTATTAAAAAAAGCTTACAATAAATTGAGTTTTTTATTCTTTTTGTTTATTTTTAACTTTTAAGAAAGCGTACAATATATTGAATTCAATTTAATCTAATTTATTTTATTTTTTTTCGTTTATGTATATGTGCATTCAATTGTGTAGGTTTGTTTGTTCGATCGATGTCGCAATCGGTGAATCGTTCGTATCAGTCTAAGAAGTAAAATAAAGTAAAAATAGTAAATAAGTAACTGGTCTCATAATGGAAACATTGAATTTTTTACCTATGCTTTCCCGCAGAAGCAAGTCTCCCGATCCCTTCGAACCTTCTAGCTGGTCGTTGGACCATACTGTAATGTTGTAAAGAGTTTCCAGAGAACAGCTTGGAGGCAACAATTCATCATCGGCAGCAATTCCAGCAGCAGTAGCAATAGTCCCAGCAGCAGCAGTAGTCCCAGCAGCAGCAGTAGTCCTAGCAGTAGCAGTAGTTCAGCAGCAGTAGCAGTCTTAACGTCTTTTGTTGTTTTGTTGTTGAATCTACCACCCGCAATAATTTTACCATGAAAAACATTGTCGGTGACTTCTGAATGCATATAAAAAATGCCTAAAAATGGCTGTGAAGATACATAACAACCCCTCTTTTCATTGTAAAAATGACAAACACAGTGTTTTTTATTGTTCTGAACAATGATATTTAATGTAGAATTGATGTATTTACAATAGAAAACATAGTCAAATTATGATAAAGCTATATACAATTACAGCAATCGCTAAGGTTTTTTGATGTTACTGTTTTCGGGTGCTCTCGTATTGGTTTCTTTCACTTGAGTTTGGCATTGGAAATCTTGAAGCACACCAGGTATAGGTCTCAGCTTCCCGTTGGCTGCGGCCACGTACAGATCCCGCTCGTAATGATCATGAACCTATTCGAAATGACAAAAAACATTTTATTCATCACTTGCAATTATTTTCTAGTTTACTTACACTGCAAAGTCGGGTGTTTTCGGTAGTAAAATAATCTGCTGAAAGACAGCAAAAGTCCATGCGTAGCTTTGTTACTATCGGATTCTTTGGAAACCGTAGTGTATCGCCAGAGTGTTTATCTTCAAACAAAGTGCATTATGGACCAGTAAATACACCTCTATATCATCGGTTGAAGGAAACACTAACACAACTCAAAATTTTAAGTATTTGATGTCAAAAACTGTCAGCTCACAAAGCATCTAGCATAGTTGTGTCCATTTTGTTCCGCTAACCAGTACAGAAGCTTATTAGACCACAAACTTTCAAACGTGTGTTTCCCGAAACAAGTACGTTGATTGATCGTACGCACCGTCTCATTGTTTTTCAAGGGACCCTAGGAATGTATGCAAGATTTTTCTCAACTAAAAAACTAAAAACTTGGTGTCTAGTAAATATTATTGATATGAATTTTATTGCAACCGAAATTTTGATCCTGATTCGTGCCATGTTTATCGTGGTTCGGGCCATTTAAGATTTTATTTCTTCCTAATAATAAATAGAAGTGGAGCATTACAAATTGATGGAATACACGTGATATATACGTACTTTTGTGTCAAATACAGTTATATTCTTCATACTATAATAAAGAATAATGTAAAACATACCCACATGCATATGAGCTGTTGCGGAACAGAGTGGTCTATGTGCCATCGAGCAAATTTTTCAGGAGAGGCAATTTTCAAAAAATCTCTGAATAAAATTCTGTTCAACGGATTCTTTCAGACAAAATGTTCTAATATAAAAGTTATGAAGTGGTTTAACATGTGAATACATAAAATGACCATTTTTTTGGCGAAATGAGTGAATTTACCATACCAATGCACGTAGACCACTCTGACTTCATATATATTTTACTGGAATCCTCGTATCGTTTCGAAACAGAGTGGTCTATGTACATAAACATAAATAAAAATGACGTTAACTCGTACTAGTGGCTAGTGTCACATGTTATTTGATGTACATGGCATGTCACATGTAACATGTGACGTGTAACATTACATGTAACACAAAATGTTACATATTACATGATATTTGACATGTTATATTTTTCGTGTTACATCACGTGTAACATGTTACAGGACAAGTGACAAGTTACATATCACATTTAATATGTTACATATATGTCACATAGCCATTCTGTTTCGGACGAAATTTCAATATAGTATCAATCTACTTTAAAGTTCGATTTTTCGAAATTTTTCTAGTCTTCTAACTTCAGTTTCTTGGGAAGATACGGATTATGTGAAAAACTCATTTTTGAAAAAAAATGGTCTTTAGACCACTCTGTTCCGCAACGGCTAATATATGGGTATACAAGAAGATTTTGCAGTCCCGTTAGGATAGGCTTTGTCGTATTGAAAATTGTTGAAGTTTATTTTGAAAAAGAAATTTAATGTGAGGGTTTGACACTCTTTTTCTGTACGGACTTCCTCACTACGATCAGAATCGTTGATCTGTTGTAAGATATATCTGGGTGTCTGCTGTATCCCGCACTTCTATTATTAGCAATACCACTATTGAGAAGTGGCATGCTTAAAATTAATTTATTGGTGCTGGGTTCGATGATGGCAATTTCGGTCACGGGTTACTTTAAAACACGTTTTATTATGTCAAAGCCGACGTTTCAAGGATATATATATATATATATATATATATATATATATATATATATATATATATATATATATATATATATATATATATATATATATATATATATATATATATATATATATATATATATATATATATATATATATATATATATATATATATATATATATAACGATATATACGTCGGCTTTGACATAATAAAACGTGTTTTAAAGTAACCCGTGACCGAAATTGCCATCATCGAACCCATTAACTATTTATTGGTCAAACAACGCTTAACATTTATTGGTGCTTGTATGTAATATGATTTTACACTCTTTTTTACTTACTATCGGCTCTACTATACCGAGCCTCGTTCCTCCCGCCAAATATTTCCAATTAAAATTTCCTGGAAAAGTTTCATCGTGCGTCCTTCTAACCAGTTTTATTTATATCGAATGGTCTGATTCTACTAAGAATCGAACCCGTGACTAAATGCATACTTCTTACACTTCCATCTTTTTTTTTTTTTTTTCAAAACAAATTATCAGTCACTAGAGTCACTGACTGCTTCTATTCGCATAATAGGTCAATGTAAAATTTGAGTGTTCTTTTGTTTGCGATAATGGGTTCATTTTGGGATTCTTTTCAAGAAGAGCCATTAAAAAAGTAAGGTTTGATTCTCACAACCTCGATTTAAATGGTTATTCTTGAAGACCACGCCAAAATGGACCCAATTCCGCAAAAACAAAAAAACAGGAAAGCTTAGGACTTCAACATAGGACTGTTATGCGAATAGCGGCAGCGCAGTCATTGTACCAAAACATAATTTTTCCAACGGCTCTCGCGAACGGAGGATTTTGCATAATTTATTTTTTACAAAAATAGTGATCTTTTTTCGTTGTTCACGTAAAATATTTCGGTTTTTGTAGTAAGAAAAAAATATTGCTTCAAAAAAAACTGTCGTTTCCGAGCATGCTATTATTGTTATAAACAAGCCAGTTAATGGTTCTTCAAAACCAGTGCTTACCACAACCACATTTTCTTGGAAAAAATAGTTTCGAGATAATCGTGGTATGTGGCGCGCAGCAGCAGATTACGCGCTTGCAATAGCTGGCAAATCGGTTCTACTGCTCAGACGTTTATGTTTTTTTTTAAATATGCTCTAGTTGAAAAAATCGACATGTTTTTAATGCTTTATCTGAAAGTACATATCCTTTTAGAAAATGCAATAAAGAATATTTCGATTTGTTTCAACTAACGCTAGTGTATAACCAACTAATAGTAAATACAGATTAATTTAGTTTATTAGTACTTTCACCTTTACGTGGCTATATCTATTTTGAAAATGCAAAAAGCGATAATTCAAATATTTTTTTCAGGTTCAGGACGTTACTTCGATGTACTCCAGCATTGAGCAATTTCGAATAGGTATTATGTAACATTGGTGTAACACCGATTTACCAACAACAAAAAGTACGAAAAGCAAAAATTTTTGAAGCAGTGTTTTCGGACACTCGGTCTTTTGAAAGATTCAAAAATGAATTTTAAAACGATGTAAAACGAGTTTGCAATTGGGGCAATTCAACGAATTGGCACTGCCGTACCAAGAGCCTGAAAATGGTCTCGAACAGAATTCGGACGTGCAAAATGTGTCGAAAACGCTATCCATTGTTGTAACCGATATTCGGCTATTCCGATTGAGTGGCTACCCTGATTATTTAAGTATTACATACTATTTTACAACTAATAATGATAGAGTTCAGTTTGCTTCACAACTCTGTTAGTTTAAGCATTTTAAAAATTAGCATTAGCTTAGCGAAAATGCGAAGGGTTTGGGACTATTTCAGCAGCAGACGAAAAAAGTCTGGTTTTCTACAGCATACTAATGCAAAATCTGCCGAAAAGCGACCTCTGTCGATGTGATACAATTCCTTCTCGATACTCTAGTTATTTTTCTATTTTGTGTTCATCATTTTTACTGGATTTTGTTAACCCTGGAAAGAAAAGCATATTTTGATGTGCGTAAAAGAATAATAATACGTCGAATTGACTCCCGGCTTTCAAATAATTGAAAATGCAATTGTTACTTCAAAAACTATCATTGAATGGTCATTACAGTATTAACTCATCGATAAACAACAAACACCAGAACTCAGGTTTTAATGTTTCTTTCTTCTCCATTTCTTTTACCATTTAAAAAAAAGTTAAAAGAAAAATTAGAAACTAATTAGAGTGATCTATTGGTAATTAAAAATATTTTAACAACCAAAACGGTTTCTTTGATAGTGGCATAGTGTTTTTGGAAAAGTTGTAGATAATTATTTTGACATTAAAAAAAATATTAGCTGCGATTTTTTTTTTTAAATATTGTTTTTTTTTTTTCAAAAGTATACAATTTTTTTTTTCATGATTTCTCCATGAGCGGACAGTCCGCAGTGTTTAGGTAATCTTTTGTAGTTTTCATGAATAAATATGATTTTTTTAAAAATGAGCTTTTTTCAATTGTTGAGTTAATATTTAAAAAATAAATAAATTTGAATAAATTAAAAAAAATACAAAAAAATTCCAGAGTAAAGATAAAATTATTATCTACAACTTTGCCGAAGACGTCACACCGATCAAACCAACCGTTTTGGTTAATCATCAATACCTTTCCAATATAGCATTTTTCTGTGCCTTCTCGAAAATGAGCCGTGTTTCAAAAAACCAAACCAATAGCACAAAATTGCGACTATGCAAAGTTTAAAACTGGGACATTTGTTGTGGAAGTTTCTTCAGATTGCGTTGAAGTTTATGTCTTTAAAATGACGAGCCAAATGACCGAATACATAACCTGAGCTCACATTGTCCTAGAACAACATTTACTTTCTAAGAAAGTGTTCTACGCTTGCACGTAAGAGTTTTCTAAACACTTCCGGTTTTTTTCCAGAAAACAACTAACATTTGATTCTTTTTTGGAAAATTTGGCGAAATCGACTGAAATAAAATTATTTACAAAGTCCTACATACGTTTTTGGTATGTAATAGCCATAAAAAAATAAATTGACTCCAGTCGATTGTAAAAATGTTGTTTGAAGAAGACCGCATTTAAAAAGTTTAGTATCCCAAAATCATTCTTCATACGAGGGAAACGTAGCTTCCAAAAAAACGCGAAAATTTAAAAATCCTCGTGAAAATACCGGGTAAACTCTGAAATCCTCGTGGAAAAATTTTATTTGTTAAATTTTTTTGAGCATGTCTGCTAGATACTTTTTGAAAAAGATTAAAAAGCAAACGGCTTTTCTGGGTAACTCGAGTAAAAAACGCGGTAATTTCGAAATTCACTGTATACCCACTTTTGGGAGTACACTAAGGTCGCTTTTTAAGCGGCTTTTTTACGCGGATTCCGGAATTTACGCGGTTTTTTTTAACGCGGATTCCAGAATTTACGCGGTTTTTTTTACGCGGATTCCGGAATTTACGCGAATTCCGGAATTTACGCGAATTCCAGAATTTACGCGGTTTTTTTTTACGCGGATTCCGGAATTTACGCGGTTTCTTTTTACGCGGCACGGATCCCCCTCTCATTTCACCGAAAAAGTAGTCAAAATTACAAGATTCCTCACGGCTTTCGATATTTCCGAAAGGAGACAGATTCAGGCAACCGATTTAACGTATATTCACAAACAAAACAATAGATTTTTAGACAAAAAAAAACCTTAAGTCCCGTTGCCGCATAACAATAGCGCATTGACCGGTTGCCAGCCAAAAGCTTGTTTTTGATTATTTCTGTGGCGTTTGCGCACTATTAAAGCAGAAGAGGGTGTTAAATGTTATGTACTTATACTGTAAAAGACACGCTAAAGAAATTTGTCAATTATTATATAACTTGGTAGTGAAACTACGGTGGGCGGACTTACCCTGTTTACTCCTAATAAGAGTTTAAAGTTCATTACTTGAGGTAAAAACTGATTTTTCTCCACCAGGAATGGGTTAAGCTTAAATCCGCTTGAGAAAATGTCTTGAGGCCAGAAATTTCAAAAGTCGATTTTGAAGAATTCACGTTTTCAAAGATCAGAAGCAACGAAAATAATTTGAAATTCAATTCAAAATTTATGAAATGGTAGAGGTTTAAGATGCAGAGCCTGTCTTTGTTTTTTTTTTCTCAAATTGCTTGCATACTCCTCCAAAATCAGAAAGACTTATTTTTCAAAAAAAAAAAGTCAAAACTATAAGGGCCATAGCGAAAACTATTCGCTTAAAATAAACCTGGAAAAATACCACGATAACAATGGTATCAAATTAGTCCTTTCTCTATTGTCGAGGCAATGACTGAGCCTCAAGAAATTCTAAGAAAACGGAAAAAATATTTTGAATGACAGAAATACACACAATTGTTCATAATTCAGCTCACAATTGCCATGAAACGTTTACAGAGACTAGAAAAAGATAATGAATATGTTCAAATATTTCTGAAGCTCTTCGATAAAAGTCAGCAATCAGATTTTAATTCAAAGTCAGAAATGCACCAAAAACATAGAAAAATCAGTTATAATATGAAAGTTATAAATTCAATTTTTTTAAATAGATTTTTGTTGAAAAATCGGAAATTTAGAACGCGGATTTAGAAAACACAAAACAAGCTTATTTAGCTCAAAAAGGCGCAAATTGTTTCTAAGTAGCAGCAAAAATTATATTGAAGCCTGAAAGAAACTATTTAATTTCAAATTTAATCTAGAAAAGTGTGTGCAAAAATTTATTCTCAAACAAATTTAAACATGCCAGAAACGGCTATCATTGCAATTTCAGGCAAGGCGAAAAACTATCTCGATTCGGAGTCAAAAAAAGTGCTCTAATTTTTATGAGAACTCTGAAAAATAACAAGAATGTTTTTTCTCATTCACTAAAAATGACTATGAAAAAGTTATCAGAAAACAAGAAAAAAAAATTAAATAATTATTAAAGCAAATTCAATAAAAAAATATCAAGTTAATTCAATTTAAAATTAAGTTTTAAAATAGAAAATGATGTCAGAAATGAGGAATTTTGTTGAAAAATTTTATTTTTAAATAAGCACTTTGAATAAGGCTAAAATCCGTAATAAAGCTTAAAAACAATTGATGAAATTTCTCAAGGCTTGAAATAATAGAAAATGATTTGCAATTGCATTCCTCAGCCTTCATTCGAAAAATCAACAGCAAACAGATGTTGGCCGAAGTAGTTAGCCCTTTTGAGAGTTTTAAATGAAATAATAATACATATTGAAATCCAAATTCTCTCACAAATTTATTTTGTCAATGAATGAACGTGGTTGAACTTTTATATTTATGCGTTTTAAAACCGGGAAAAACACCAATTTCTAACCGGGAAAACCAGGAAAAAGCGAGAATTTGAAATTGGAAATCTGCTGGCCACCCTGTAATCAATTAAAGTTTACGATATACGGTAAATTTTACCTCTATATAACGTAACTTTTTTAGATGAATTAAAATTGAAAATAAATGATACAGCAACTGTATGGGTATAAATTGCTTCAAAAAAATGTTTGTAGTAAGTTTTGAAACCAATGAAACCGATGCGAATGAGGTTTAAAAACACTAACAGGTGATGAGAAATGAATTTTCACGCTTCTTCAGTAACAATTCACAGTCTTGCAACAATTAAAAAAAATTATTTTTTATTGCTTGTTTTGATATTTTCTCTGAATGGGCATAAGTAAGAAATTTAAAAATACTGATAGGTGATGGGAAATAGGTTTTCGCGCATCTTTGAGTGACCATCAACAGTTTTGCATCAATCAAAAAAAAATTGTTGCTTGTTGAAAATTGTCCTAAATCTGCATAAGAATGGTTTGAAAATACTAATAGGTAATGGGAAATAGGTTTTCACGCTTCTTCGAGTAACCTCTTGTATCACTTGAAAAAAAAATTTTATTTGCTTCTGAAAATATTTCTAAATGAGCATAAGAAAGGTTTAAAAATACTGATAGGTTATGGAAAATAGGTTTTCGCGCATCTTTGAGTAACCATTAATATTCTTGCATAAATTAAAAAAAAATGTTTTTTTAACGAAACGAAAATAAAAATAAAGTTGCCTTATATCGAGGTATGACTGAATACGAAAGCGAATTTTTCCTTGATTTCTAATTAATGTTTCAAAATAAAATAATCAAAAGTCCACTTATCAATGGCTAAGAAACAACGTGTCGCTCTAATTTTGAGAAAAAAAAGCTTCAAAAAGTGAAGTTCATAGCAGAACTCGTTATGTATTATTCTCCAAAAACACTAACCTGGCGAGTGCAATTGCACTCGATCGATGAGAAAATTGAATCCGTTATCGAGGATATCCAGCAACCACCTCTTCCTGAAAACCACCAAAACAACACACTAGCTGGTTGCGAACCAGCATTCTTTTCTAATATAGCTTGGATTAAATCCAAGTTACTTTTCCACTACACTTTTCCATAAACACCACACTTAACCCCCCCTGAGTTTCACAATTCTATTCACCAGAATATAAACAGTTTTTCACACTGCTGCATTGCAGCATACTTGGCACCGGGAAAAACTACGCACTGTTTGGCAGCAGCCCGATTAACACTTCCGACACTTAAGATTACGCCGCGACAATCAAAATACGCGAATATAAATTTCTAACGCGACACGAAATAATCCAACTTTTATAACAACTCGATTGAAAATTAAAAGTGCATCAAACCGTAATGCTACCGTATAAAAAAAAGCAAAACAAGCAAGCAAACAAGAGCGCGTTGCTCTACCCCGAGTCTGTACGCAATGACAAAAAAAAAGCGTTCAACACATACACATCGTGTATCTGTATGCGCATACGTTTATTACTCGACGAGAATGAAGAGCGTTTTCATGCGAACCAACATCCCAGTCAGAATTTCATGGAACGCGATTCGGACCATCCGACCCATCTCTCTCAAAATTCATGCGGGTAGAACGAAATTCGCTCGAACTGTGTGCTGAACGCTCTTTCTTTCGGTTTTCTTTTGCCTTTCTCGCTTTGGTGCAGACTTTATTCTCACCGACAGCAAACGTTGCGCAAACAGATGCACGATCTATTGTATTGGTGTGTGTGTTGAACCCTCTTTATTCTAGTCGATGGCCAACGCAGCACGAACTTTTATTATTATTAATCGAGTTGTGATTAAAATTTAAGTTATTTCGTGTCGCGTCGAAAATTTGTTTCCGCGTGTTTAGAAAAAAGAAAATACCGTCGCGGTGGTTTCAATAGTGTCGAACGGGTTTATCCGCCTGCTGGCCAATAGTGCGAGATTTTTTCAGTGCTAAATCTGCTGAAATCCAGCAGGAAGAAAATTTGTGTATTTTCATGTGAATAAAACCGTAACACTCATGACGGTGAAGAGCGGTGGATATCAGTGTAGTGTAGTGAAAAATCTAGCGAATTTAAAACGAATAAATAAGAGCTAGATAAGAAAAAAATGCTGGTTGGTAACCAGCAAGTGTGTTATTTTGATGTTTACACTTCTGCATCAATGATAAGTGCAATTGCACTCGCCAGGTTAGTGTTTCAGCCAAAATCAAAAATCATACCAAACAACAATTTTAATGTCCGGCAAATTAATGAAACATTCGATTTATATGATATTTGGCTGCAAAATATATACATATAATTTATAATAAACTAAAAAATAGAAACAAAAATTAATTAACCTTGAAACATTAAAGAGTGCATTTACTCAAATCAGTGCACTTTGTAATAAATGAAAACTTGCATAAATTATTGTAATTTTGCAAAATTTCGTTGTAGGAAAAAATCATGTCATCAGTTAGGCTGATACAAATTTCGAATTCTTTTCATGTCCAAGTTAGCAGAGGGGGTGGCAAAAAATAAATACCACCGAGACGAAAAAAAAGACATATCTTTGTTCAAAGTTTGTGTGCAAATTATGACGTTTGTAACTTGCACTCAAATAAATGTTGAAAAATAACACTTTATTATTATTATTATTTATTTCGCTTGCCTTTCGACGACACTCTCGCTGTCACCTGACCTGTTTGTTGCAAAATTAAGCATTTGTGCTGTTGAAAAACCAATGAAATGAACAAAACGGTTTGAGCTTTTTTTCTCCCCCTTCCAATATTCAAGATTTTTGAAGGGGGGGTTGGGTGACATAAAATGAAAATAAAATTTGTAACGGCCTTACTCGAATCTGCCATTTTTTACTTTCACATAGTTGACGGGGAGTTATGATTCTCAAAAGGGATGATCTCTCAATCATTGAAGCTTCACGAAGCTCAGACCTGATCGACTTAACTGAAAACATTTTAATCCAGTTTTTTGTGTCAACTAAGTTAGTTTTCTGTAAAATTGAAAACTTTTACCCCAATAGCAGTGCAACTTGTACCCAGGAGTTTCGGGTACAAAGCGTGTTCCTATAACAATGACTTTGCCACATCTCATAGACGTGGTTAGGAGAGACGATTTAGAACTTTATTATGTTTTTACTGCTGAACTGATCTAGCGAGTATCGAGTGTTTCAATATTTTTAATGTTAGTTTCACGCAATAGCATATGTGAAAAAACGGCAATTGTCAACAGGCCATGCTAAGTTTCAATGATGTTCAAAATTGGCTACAGTAATATCATGCCAGTATGAGCTTGATGTGTTTTTTTTAATTGTCGGCGTTCTAGAAAGTTCCTTAAGTTTTAGACGGCCGTGGTTTATCGTTATAAGATTTCTGTTTTGCTCGCTTATTAGCGCTAATTTTTTAAAATAAATATCACATGAAAAGACAAATTCACCCGCAATAAAATAATATAAAAATGAAAACATATTTTACTGCTCTTTTAAACAAAAAGCCTGTGTTAATGCCAACATAAATTATTAAAAAAAAAACAGATATGTTTAATTAATTTCAATCGTTTAGCTTTCAGAATTGTAGCAAACATGGGAAAAATTGCATGTTTTGCTTTTCTTTGCCACTAAATTCATTAGATTTCAGCTCCCAAATCTATTATGATGTTCTATTTAATTGGGGTGAATTGAACCATTTTCAATTTTCCAAAATTTTCTAATTAGCTTAAAATTAGGAAAATTAAAAATTACTTTCAGTTTGCCAATCCAATAGGTTTCATTTTTCTAATTAGCAAAACGCTCAAAACATCAAAAGTATTTTCTTGATGATCAAATCTTTGAAACTATTTACTTGATCATTTTCATAAGCGAATGTTTTGATTATTGCTTGAAATTTATGCCAATCAAATAAGCCGTGTTGACTGTTAAATTATTTTCAATCACTAATAAGGCACTCTCATTAGTTTCTGATTTTTCTTTTAACTTATTTTCAAAAAATGGTCGATTAAATTGGTTGCCTGTTTCTTTGTGGAATTGCAAAGTATGAATGTTAGAAAAAATCCCAAAAAATTACTTGCAAATAGTCATTTAAAGTTGCGTCCTGAAAAGATAGTCTGCGTCATTTTGACTTCTCGCTTTCTGCAATATTGCCCCCATTTTTTTGCTAACAGTGCGTTGGTTTTTTCTCATTATTTCTAAAACATTAAAGAAATATTAAAACCTGAACTCTGGTCTTTGGTATTTATCGATGAGCTAACACTGTGACCATTCAATGATATTTTTTGAAAAAAAAAATACATTTTCAATTATTCATAAGTCGGGAGTCATTTCGATGAATGATTATCCTTTTACGCACATCAACATGCGTTACAAAAGCCAGTAAAAATGATGAACATGAAATAGAAAAAAAAAACTAGAGTATCGGTAAGGAATTGCATCACATCGACAGAGGTCGCTCTTCGGCAGGTTTTGACTTCGAATGCTGTAGAAAACCACTGCTGAAGTAGTTTCATACCCTTCACATTTTCGCGAATGTTAAAAATGCCTAAACTAACAGAGTTGTAAATTGTAAAATCTTATGGAATACTTCAATAAAAAGTGGGTAGCCTCAATGTTTATTGGAGTATTACACACGATTTTACTATTAATAGTGATAAAGTTTAGTTCAATCGGAATAACCGGACATCGGTTACAACCATGCAAAGCGAACAATTCCACGTGAAAATTGAAAATTCGCCATGTGATGGATTGTTTACCTGTAAAAAAATTTCTAATAGTTTGCAGATAATTTTCAAAATTCAAAGAATTCGTAATCAATATTGTTTTCGATACGTTTTGCATGTCCAAGTTCTGTTCGAGACCATTTTCAGGTTCTTGGTACGGCAGTGCCAATTCGTTGAATTGACCCCAATGCGATGGTAAGCTCGATTTGCATTGTAAATTAATTTGAAATCTTTTAAAAGACCGAGTTTCTGAAAACAGTGCTTCAAAACTTTTTGCTCTTTGTACTTTTCGTTGTTGATAAACCGGTGTGGTGTTACACCAATGCATAATGGTCCAGCAACCAAATTTAGGGGGAAATTTTGGTCTAGAGCACTATAGCAACATTTTAGAGAAAAACTTTCTTCTAAAAAGTTGTTACATATGATGAAACGCTTATTGAAAAATTATCAAAAACTAGGGTGACCAACATTTTCAATGCAAATATGTATCTAACTTTTTCATATTTGTAGATAGAAGAAAAATTTGTTCTACAATGTTATAGCTCCATTAATTTTAAGAAACTTTGTAAAAAAATGTTTTTCTCTATCTTTGAAATCAACCGATTTATATTGAAAAAACATATAACTTTTTTTTCAAGATTCATCTCAAAACTGTCTTTGAACGACTTTTAGTGCTTTTTAAGAGAAACAATTTGCAACACTGACATCGTAAATATCTCAGTATTACTCAAAGTTATTAACATTTTTCATAAAAAAATGCGTTTTTCATTTGTATGTCATTCTTTTGAGGGCAAACTTAATCTAATTTGACTTAATTTAATTTAATTTGACCCAAAAAGATCGAAAATCGATCAACTGGTACAAAAGTTATGAATTTAAAAAAAAAAAATAAATCGAATATTGCCGTTTTTTATGGTCACCCTATTTCGAAGTTGGTCACGAAAAGTGCTTCAATTGTGCTTAAAATCGCAAGGATGCATCTATGTTGAAAATAATCAAACCCATATTGTTTCGTTGGGTTGTTAAGGGAACTAGCTCCGAAATATCCGAAAACTAGCGAAATACCTATTCGAAATTGCTTAATGTTTGGGTAAGTAACATCCATTTTGGCAACCTTGAATAATTATGTGAATTATCGCTTTTTGCATTTTGAAAATAAATACAGCCCAATATCAGTGAGAGTAAAGTATGCGCTCACCATATGGCTTTTTACGGTACTAAATTCATCTGTATTTATACACTTGTGTTATTTGAAAAAAAAAATTGAAATACTTTTTATTGCATTTTATGAAAGGATATGTACTTTCAGATAAAGCAATTTGAATATCCAGATTTTTTCAACTAGAGTATCTTTTCTCAAGAAATCCTAAACGTCTGAGCAGTAGAACCGATTTGACAGCTATAGCAAGCGCGTAATCTGCTGCTGCGCGCCACACGCCGCGAACGATTATCTCGAAACTATTTTTTTTCAATGTGGCTGTGGTAAGCACTGGTTCTGAAGAACCATCAACCCGATCAGCCTGAATTTTAGACAGGTATGTTTATTACAATAACAGGATGCTCGGAAATGGAGCAATTTCAATTTAAAGCTATATTTTTTTCCTACCGAAAATTTTTACTTAAATAACGAAACTTTTTATAAAAACGATCACCATTTTTGAAATAAAAATGAAGCATGCAAAATCCTCCATTCATGTCCAGCGTAAAGGTACAACCTACAGGATTTGTTTGTTTTTTTTTTTTTTGTTTTTTTTTGTTTTATGTTTTGTTTTTGTGTTTTTGATAAGTAGTTCTTTCTGTAACATGTTCACCGCGAGAGACGTTGGAAAAATTATGTTTTGGTACAATGACTGCAGTGACTCTAGTTGTTAATATCTTTTTTTTTAAATTTTTGATCACCTGATATGCGTAAATAAATATGCATTTATTTTTCTAAAATATAATGTTTGTATACACCTGGCCGCAAGGTTACAGAGTCTGCTTTGTCGAGCTTTGTCAGTCGATATCGAAAAGGATTAAACATGGGTTTATTCTCAGGCTCCCCCACCATTACGCTGAGTTCTATAATACCTTTATGTGACTTTCTCTTAACAAAAATAATTCCCTCTTATCAATAAAACCAAAAGGACGCACGATTTTAGTTGAAAAGTATTGCACTTTTAGAAAAATCCTGCATTTATTCCTAGGGTCCCATGAAAAACAATGAGACAGGTGAGTCCGATCAGTCAACCTATATGTTTCGGGAAAAACACGTTTATAAGTTTATGGTCCCATAAGCTTCTGTACTGGTTAGTGGAACAAAACGGACACAGCTTTGCTAGATGTTTTGTGAGATGATAGTTTACGACATCAAATATTCAAAATTTTGAGTTCTGTCATTAACTGACAATATAGTGTTATATTCACTTCTTCGCAATGCATTTTGTTTGGAGATAAACACTCTGGCGATACGCTACAGTTTCCAAAAAAAAACAATTGATTCTTGGAAAGCTGAGAAATACCCGACTTTGTAGTGTAAGTAAATAAAAAAATGATTGCAAGTGATGAATAAAATGTATTTTTTTATTATTTTGAATAGCTTCATGTTAATTACGAGCGGGATCTGTACGTGGCCGTAGTCACAGGAAGCTGAGATCTATACCGGATGCGCTTGAAGCTTCCAATATCGAACTTAAGTGAAACATACCAACACGAGAGCATGGAAGAGGTTTGTCTACTTTGTGTGTGTTTGTTTTTTTTGTGTTATTTTGACCAGAGTAAATCCTAATCCAGAGACTCTGCTGCTGGACTACTGCTGCTGTTGGAACCACTGTTGCTGCTGGGACTATTGCTACTGCTGCTGGGACTGCTGCCGAATTGTTGCCTCCAAGCAGTTCCGTGGAAACTCTAGGAGCAACTATTACAACATGGTCCAACGATCAACTGAAGGGCTCAGATATGTTCAAAGGGATCGGTAAACTTGCTTCAGCGGGAAAGCGCGGGTAAAAATTCGATGCTTCCGTCATGAGAACAATTGCTTATGTTTTTTCTTTATTTTACTTCTTAGGCTGATACAAAAAATTCAGCGATTGCGACATCGACCGGGCAAGCAAACCTACACAACTGGAACGCTGCGTTCATACACATATCCTGTTGTTACCAGGAAATGGTTTAATTGAATGAACAAACAGAATAAAATTCAATTAAATTCAATTCAATATATTGTACGCTTTTTTAAATGATAGAATGATCAAAATAAACAAAAAGAATAAAAACTCAAATTTTTGTAACCTTTTTTTTAATGATTACAATACACTTGCTACCAAGTCTAGCGTAGTAGTAAAATTCATTCGCTTGGTCGTGTGGTTCAGCGTTTGGCGGTACGTTTGGTTTTTCTTGTTTCAGTCTCTGCGCCACTTTATCTATTCACTCTTGTCATACCTATTCACCTATGGGTTGTTTATATAAAGTTTTTTCGAATAACAATAACAGAGTTAAGCGCTATTCCCACTGTTTTCGGACAGTGTCCAAGCCGTGGCGCGAATGCAAAAAAAAACGACAATATTTCACTGCCACATAGTCACATCTTCGCAAGTTGTTGCCATGCACTCTCCGAGAAGCACAAAATATCGTCGGCAACGATATTTTTCATTCGCACGGCGGTAACACGGCACTGCCCCGGACATTGCACGGCGGCTTGGTGTGAAAACGTTCGAAATAGCGCTGTATTAATAATTAGAGACACCAATTCGGCTGTCGCACGTGGATATGCGAATGACCTACACAATTGAAACGAAGCGGAAATTTTTATGATATACAAACTGGAACTATGCTGTTATATACCCAAAACACGCAGGCCCAGTGAATCGCTGTAGGCTTTGCAGGCAAAACGATTAAGAATTAGTTTGTGAAGTTTTTTTTAGCTTTTTAATTTCAAATATATTTAAATTTAAATATAAAACTATAAAATTTCAGTGCCGTTTAAAGGAAAAATTGTAAACCCTGATTAACTGAAGAATGAATAAATAATGAAAATTGTATTTATTCTCCTTGTTCATGAACACACTAACACACTTTTTAATTATCCTAAAATAAAAAAAAATCATTAACTAGTTGAACGTTCCCGGCGATGCTCGGGATGGATTCAAAATTTAGAATCATTTTTTATATTTCTCTGCTGCATTAGCACAACTCACTTCTGAAATAGTTATATTCAGTTTTATTTTGAGATTAGGGCTGCTCTACAGAAACTGCAAGTCGCCTTTAAAACGACGTCTGGGGTGTGACTAAACTCTTTGACGGTCACAATAAAATCCTTTGGTCACTGAGCGTTTGAGTGTTTGATTTAATAATTTTAAACATTTTAAATTCATTGATTCCTTGCGATTCGATTATATCGTTTAAAAATGATTGGTTTTATCGGAAAGACAACATCCTCGACTTTTGGCTTTTGTACATGACCTCTATTCCGGATATATTGGGTGCATTTCAGTTATTTTCGTTGTTTTCCAGAAACTGAAAGTGGTCATCTTCTAATTCAATATGGTGTCCAGGGTCAATGCTTGGCTTCTCTACATCATTTCGATTACGGACATATCTATATGTAGTAGTATTCTATTATTTTTTTTAATTCAAACTGTTGTCTAAAATCAATTTATAGCTCCTTGCATCATTATGGATCCGGTGATACTCATATTGGGTCATTTTCGGCTGGTTTCCAGACACCGGAAGTCGCCATATTACAATTCAAAATGTTGTTTACACACTTAGATTTTATTGCCGAGAACTCAACAGCTGATAAATTCAGTCAAGCGTTCTACGAGTTTTCGGCAGAATTTTCAAGAACTTCGGCAAACGAAATTTAATACCTGCTGGTTTACGGTAGATCGATATATTTGCTGAATGTTCTTCGAAATATATTGCTGACATTTGTAAAAAATTTCGCCGAGCTCCACCAGCTGTTGGGAAGTTTTCCGAGATAAATTAAGTGTGTAAGGTCGATTTTTGGCTTCAGTGCATCATAACAATCCCGGAAATACCCATATTGGGTGGTATTTAGTCATTTGCCGCTGTTTTTCAGAAACCGGAAGTCGCCATCTTGGATTTCGAAATGGCATTAGGAGACAATTTTTGGCCTCTGAGCGTCAATCTGGTTAAAGAAACACTCATATTGGGTGTTATGTTAATATCTACATGCCAAATTTGGTTCCATTTGCTTGGTTAGTTTTCGAGATGTGCAGAAATTTGTGTTTCATTTGTATGGGACCCCTCCCTTACAGAAGTGGGAGGGGTCTCGAACTATCTTAGTCACCTTTCCCGGCCCCTAAAAGCCCTATATAAAAAATTTCACGCCGATCGGTTCGGTAGTTGCCAAGCCTATATGAATCAGACAGACAGACAGACAGAGCTGCATTTTTATTTGTTTAGATTTTTTAGTGTTAGCAAACCGCAGTGCCAGGTTCACAATTTGTGTTTGACGATGCCTGTTGTTTGTTTACACGAATAAATAATTGTCAGTAAATGTCTAAGCAAAAATTAGGCATATACATACTCCATCGTTATATTTGAGTTTTGTTTAATGGCCTCGTTTGGTGCCATTTTGCTTATTTGTTATATATGAATTAATTCGATTGTTTGTTTATATTAATTATTTATTTAAACAATTTTGTTGTATCTTGCATGCATATAAAATTTAAATTTAGGTGAAAACAAGTTGTAGATTAGGTCAAATTATTAAATTGTTCTAGAAAAATTTAATAATGATAAACAAAACCCTGGCACCAAACTGAACGAAAGGTTTGTAGACGTTTCGAGGCGTCGGATACAAACAACGGGGCCGTGCGCTACGCGGCAAGGGGGGTCTACAAGGAAAGCGGACAGGTTTTAAATAAAAAGGTCGGATAGCAAATATGCGGGAGAATTTTTGATTGCAACCCGGAGGAGTATAGTCGCGCGTTGAAGATCCAGTTTCGAAGTTTTGGCGGAATATCGCCTTAAGTGAGACCCTTTGTGGCCAAATTGGAAGGCCATTTTGTACGCTAGTTTTTGCGCGGCGTTGAAAGCCGCGGCCGTGGTGAAAGGCGAGTTGAAGCCAGTTAAAGCCATCCATAGTGCAACAGTGACACCCTCGGGGTTACCCACCAGCCGATTGTCCATCAACAAGCCGGTGCTACCCTTGTGACGCCCCACCGGTGACCACCGAGGCCGCCTTGTCTGATACTACAACGCCCAGCTGGCCAGAAGACTGAATCCGACCAGCGAAACCACCGCATCTCCAAGGAAGCAAAGCAGCCACCCAACCAGCATCTAACCCCCCCCCCCTCCTCGCAAGCGGAGTGCCCGACGGACGTTTAAACGTGCAAAGATATGCGCAAGTAAATTGAATCACTACTAACTCTTCCTTCCCGCTAAAAGTAATTTTAATAAAAATTTTGTATGGTCTCGTAATTTTCAAGCTGTTCTTTGTTAAATCAATTGTCCTTTTGACTTGCTTACGCTCCATAGTATACGTTTCTTGAATTTCGCTCAGTGACCAATGGTATAGGTGGGTTGAAAGTTCGCCCGATTGAGTTTTCTACAGGAGACCCAAGTAACGATCCAAAGCTGGTAAGCAAAAAAAAACAGAAGCTAGTGGACTGTAACAAGGGTTCCACTTTTGAAAGTACTGAAAATATTGGTCAAATGCCACTTCAGGCTATATTCCTGATACCGGAGTCGTCATCTTGGAGTTCGAAATTGCTATTGGGAATGATTTCTGGCCTCTGGGCATAATCTTGTTTCTGAAAATACTAAGATTGTATTGTATTTGACCACCAAGAGCTGTTCGCCAGAAACCGGAAAATACCATTACAAAATTAAATATGGCAGCTGGAGTTGATATGGGATGACCATTTGGGGGTGTTTTCTATCATTCTTAAGTTTAGGTCTAATAATCTGCAAGATCAGTCACGATTACTACAATGTTTGTAGTTACGTATTTGATGAAAATAGCTTCATGTGTCTGAGATGTGCGGCACTCATTTATTTGTCATATATTATACCGTTCCAGCTGAAAACCAAAAACAATGACTTGCGACGTTAGATTTTTTTAACTTATGCACAATGCGCATCATGTCGCATTAGCGTAAAAAATCGCGTAAAAACCGCCTTAATTCGAAAATCTGCGTAAAAAAAATTCGTGAAAAAATGCGAAAAAAACCTGATCGGTGCGTAAAATATGGATATTCAAAAACATCACTTCGCGTGCACATTCGAATCAAACGATTTGATGTGATTAAAATTGTCTGTCATGTCTACGCAGTTATATGAATAATATATCACTTTTTATTTTTCAGATTAAATTATTTGCAATGTACATATTTCCATATTTTCTTCATTTGTCAGATATTCCCAAATTCCATTCCTAAGCATTACCGAACATTTTAATGTAAAAAAATCACTATATGTCATCGCTTTGAATTTCGAGTTTGAGGCGAATTACGCATGTTTTATGTAGTGAATAATATCTCAATTTTTAGTAATCAGGTACCTGTTGTTTTCCTCAAATATCTCGTCTGAATATCGATATAAAAAACACATGCCATCGCTTTGAATTTCGAATATAATTCGATGAACGTTGAAGGTTGAACGAAAAAAAGTCAGGTTTTATTTATGTTTTACGTTATGTGAATGATATCACAATTTTTATTATTAAAAAACCCTAACTGTTTCACAAATTTATTGCTTCGACATCTACGAATATTTTCTTGTGATAAAATTTACATGTCACCGCTTGTTTTTGAGTTAGAACGATTTAAAATCATGGTGCTTGTTGTATACCTTAGAAACGGCGGGAATAATATCAATAAGATCTGTGTTACATAATTCCATTTTTATGTAGTAGATAAAAATAACTAATCATGAACCATCGGTGAACCTATTAATGGAGCGCTCTAATCCAATACTGTGTTATCAAAATAATCAAAACAGAGCAACCTGCACACCGCCGTTGCTGCATCGCACACCACGAGGTATAAATCACACAGCCCCGCCGCCACGTTTTACGTTATGTGAATGATATCACAATTTTAATTATTAAGAAACCCTAAATGCTTTACAACTATATTGCTTCGAACTCTACGAATATTTTCTTGCAACGAAACGTGCATGTCACTGCTTACTTTTATGATTTAGAACGATTTAAAATGATAGTAATTACTGTGCACCACAAAAACGGCGGGAATAATATCAATAAGATCTGCGTTACTTAATTTCATTTTAATATAGTAGATAAAAATAACTAATAATGAATCATCGTATAAAAGAAGCGCGTTAATTCAATACTGCGCTATCAAAATAATCAAAACAAAGCTACCTGTACAAGTGTACACCGCTAAGTATAAATCGCACAGCCCCGCCGCCACGTTTTACATTATGTGAATGATATCACAGGTTTTATTATTAAGAAACCCTAAATGTTTCACAAATATATTGCTTCGAACTCTACGAATATTTTCTTGCAATAAAATGTACATGTAACCGCTTACTTTTTTGATTTAAAACGATTTGAAATGATGGTGCTAATTGTGCACCTCGGTAACGGCGGGAATAATATCAATGAAATCTGCGTTACGTAAATCCATTTTTATATAGTGGATAAAAATAATTGATCATGCACCATCCTATGAATTAAGCGCTCTAATCCAAAACTGCGCTATCAAAATAATCAAAACAAAGCAACCTGCACATCGCCGTTGCTGCATCGCACACAATGAGGTTTGAATCGCACAGCCCCGCCACCACGTTTTACGTTATGTGAACGATATCACAATTTTTATTATTAAGAAACCCTATATGTTTCATAAATATATTGCTTCGAACTCTACAAATAGTTTCTTGCAATAAAACGTACATGTCACCGCTTACTTTTTTGATTTAGAACGATTTAAAATGATGGTGGTTATTGTGCACCTCAGGGACGGTGAGAATAAAATAAATTAGATCTGCGTTAAGGGATTTAATTTTCATGTAGTAGATAAAAATTATTAATCATGATCCATCCTATAAATGAAGCACTCTAATCTAATAATGCGCTATCAAAATATTCAAAATAAGAACCTGCACCCCGCCGTTGCTGGATCGCACACAATGAAATGTAAATCGCACAGCCCCGTCGCCACGTTTAAGGTTATTTGAATGGTATCACAATTTTAAGTATTAAAAAAACCCAACTGTTTCACAAATATATTGCTTCGACCTCTACGAATATTTTCTTGCAATAAAACGTACATGTTACTGCTTGCTCTCTTGATTTAGAACGATTTGAAACGATGGTGCTTATTGTGCACCTCAGAAACGGCGGCAATAATATCAATAAGATCTGCGTTACGTAAATTAATTTTTATATAGTAGATAAAAATAATTATTCATGCACCATCCTATAAATGAAGCGCTCTAAACTAAAACTGCGCTATCAAAATAATCAAAACAAAGCAACCTGCACACCGCCGTTACTACATCGCACACCACTAGGTATAAATAGCACAGCCCCGTCGCCACGTTTTACATTATGTGAATAATATCATATATGTATTAAGAAACCCTAAATGTTTCACAAATATATTGCTTCGAACTCTACGAATATTTTCTTGCAATAAAACGCACATGTCACCGCTTACTTTCTTGATTTAAAATGATGGTGCTTATTGTGCACCTCAGTAACGGCGGGAATAATATCAATGAAATCTGCGTTACGTAAATCCATTTTTATATAGTGAATAAAAATAATTAATCATGCACCATCCTAAAATAAATGAAGCGCTCTAATCCTAAACCGCGCTATCAAAATAATCAAAACAAAACAACCTGCACACCGCCGTTGCTGCGTCGCATACAATGAGGTTTGAATCGCACACCCCGCCATCGTGATCTCGTTGCGGCAGGAGAAGTTTGGTTGTGTTTGTTTTGACCAAGTCCGCATGCCAGCCGCACCGGACTTGCTTCAAAACAAACACAACTAAACTTCCCTCTCGCCCGCGACGCACGAAGACGAATGAACCCCTAGGAGCGAATGAACCCTGGTCCGACATTTTTGTTGCATTTGAGCACGATATCGGACCGATGTTGAGCCAAATGTCCACCCGTTGTCGGACCGATCTATCGGAGAATCGGACGCGAATTGGTCCGACATCGGCCCGACAATTCTTACTGGGATGCCCCGCCAAAAGAGAAAGACGAAAAAACAGAAATAGAGCGTCCAGCGCACACACCAATGCGAGAGATCGTGTATTTCGAGCGAATTTCGTTCAACCCGCATGAATTTTGAGAGAAGCGGGTCGGATGGTCCGAATCGCGTTCCATGAAATTCTGACTGGGATACCGAGTTGTGCACATTGAGAACCACGTATTGTGGTGTACACTAATGAATAGACATATGTCGTAAAGAGGAAAGCAAAAAGAGTGCACCAGCACCGATACTTTGTTTTTCGCATACTGACGACGATGTAAACGCATCCTAGGCTTGTTTTATATGTATTCATTAATCGCTAGAGGTGATTTTTTTCCTTCGCTGTTCAGAACTATAGATGCTTGAAGATAAGAGTTATGAGAATTTTCACAACTACTACTAGGGTAAAATTTCCATGTATTCATGCATCGTTAGTTTTACAATTCGGGTTATTCGCGTTGAAAGAGATCTCGAAGGCTGTTCGCACCTACGTGAACACTCATATGTAACTGTCAAAATGTGCGTGATGACAAAAGCAAAAATATTTTCTTCCTTCTTTTTCGCATGCAAAAACCAAAAAAATATCAGCAACACCGTCAACGCGAATAACGATCATCAAATATAAACGGTAGTGTTGCCTATGAACAGTTTATCGCAGCATTTAATATATACATTTAGTCCTACGTCACCATTTCATACAACCCCTAGCTATATACCTTGTAGTTTTATTTTCTAGATTTTTAATTTCATAACTCTTTAAAGAACAACTTCCTTTATGAAATCAGAAAAAAGAATTATAAGTATCCATTAAACTCTACTAGAAATTTGAGAAGTAAATATTTACAATATTACTAGTCCGTACAAATACGTATTTCGATTGCGACATACTAACAATCATCATTAGTGCTTATATGTACCAGTTACTTCTCAAATTTCTAGTAGAGTTTAATGGAAACTTATAATTCTTTTTTCTGATGTTGAAAAGCTTTTGCCAACAATTGATAATATCATTATATGTATTCAATTATTTACTCACTTTTCGCTCCCCTTGAATGAATGACGACCCAACACCCATATAAGAAAGAAAATGGCGGGTAGTAGCATGGCTCATATTAAAGAAGACGAAGCAAGCGGCGAGTTACTCGTCTAACCAATTTTGGTATTGCAGATGGCGAGTCGGTCGGATTTTGGAGGAGTAGCTCTTCTGTCACTCAACTGTTACCAGCCAAGTTTCACTCGCGTTCCCTGATACAACATTTTGCTCGCCTCGTCAGTGACCGCGGGCGAGGCGAGTTGCACTTTTCTGTTTGGGGCCATCCACATACCACGTGGACAGCTTGGGGGGGGGGGGGGGGGTTGTGTAATGTCCACGGTCCCTACAAGAAAAAAAAGAATTTATATGGGCATTTGTCGACGGCGGGAGGGGGCAAAATCGTTAAAAATCTGTCCACGTGGTATGTGGATGGCCCCTTTACCGTATCGCGTTTTTTCACCAAATGTTGGCATTTTTCCTCCATTTCACTTTTTACTTTTTTTGTCTGTGTTGGGATTATTCAATAACCTTTTTGAACGGTACCTAAATTGATTTCACGAAGATGGGGGAGGTTTAAAAATATATTGATTTGTGATCTAATGATAATATATGTTGAATTTATTTTTCAGTAACAAAACGTATATGTTTATGCCACTTAGATTTTTTTCATTCTTATGATAAAACTGATACGTTACTAGCCATTAATATAGACTTTAATACAATGAATGGTGGAAAACAGCGGTTTATCGTGGAACCTCCTCTGTGAAAATGTTTTTTTGGTCCACAGATTTTAATTTCGAAATTGTTGCAACATTTTTACGAGGCACTTTCTTTTTCGCTATGCCATTAGATTTTGATAGTCCACTGCCTGTATTTCCAACTCTCTTTGGAACGGTTTTGATTTTTGTTCTTTTATTAGTTAACTCAGGGGCTCCTACGGTTGAAGATGATGATGGTGTAAGTTTATCAACAATTTCTGTGATGATGCTATTGCTGCCAATGGTAAGGTGTCCTGGTTCGCTTAAAGATTTACTTTGTTTTTGACCCTTTATAATATTTCCTATGTCAAGTTTTTCAAACTGAATGATTTTATTGCGGAATATCCGCTGATTAAGACGTTTTGTAGTTTCCGTTGGCAAAGGATTTTTGTAACACACATATCCCATGTGTTGGTGTGGAATTTGATCCAAGGCGACTACATCGCCAACTGATTGAAAAAACATTCTCAGCATATTGTTGCTCATTTCTGAAAGATAAGTTAAGATGGTTTATGCTTCAGGATAACAAAATACATTAAATCAATACGAACTGTTTGGATCACAGTGTTTTTGGTAAGCTAGTTCTACTCGTAACTTGCGATCCCTAAAAATGAGGCCGTTCATCTCCTTAGCTGCTTTAGCTTCAAATCTTCTACTAAAACGCACATAGCAACAAACACAAGCCAACTTTTCATACTCTTTGTCCGTAAGTATCAATGAACCATTATTAGTTTCCAGTGATATATTGAGAACTGTTCCGAAGCATTTGAAGTATTCCAACAACTCAAATTTTGTTATTTTGGGATCAACGTTATTTATTCTAACGCAGTTTTCTTTTTCTGAAAAAATATAGAAAAATTCGTATTTCAATACAATTAGAAAATTTTCATTGACAAAGCCGAATTTAGGATTGTTGAGGCCCGAGTTTTGTTCGGGAACCACAGAATAGAACAAAGCCGTTTTTTCATCGTACGTATCTAAGACCTTTATTTGTCTTCGAAAACCTAGTGCTTCAGCTGGGCCTGGGAGTAACCCGGCCTTCATCGATTTGATCAAAGGAATAGTGAGCAATCTTCTTCTAGGCTTTTGGTAAATAGGCAAAAGTGGTAAAATTTTATGTAGGTATCTATTTTTAAAATTCAATAAATACAATGATACAAATTAATTGTGACGCATTGGTTACAAAGTTCGGTCAGTGGCTATGGATACACTCGCTGAGAAATCTAAATCTGCAGTAAAATGTAGTGCTCTTCAACACGTTCATCACAGCGAAAATTTGGTATGTTGCATCAGTTCTGCCACTGTATTGTGTGCATACAGCAAAATGTGCTCGTTCTAATGGCGCAGATTACCGGCACGCGTTCCAATGGAACAAATGGCGAGCGACAAAGACTTTGGTGGAATGAAGCTTCAGTTACCGGCATTAAAATATAAAGCGTTGTCGATCACATGCATACATGCAGGCAGGTAATTCCCTACACCTCAACCAATTTCTTCTGGACCAAGAAGCTCCTCCCCCAGCAACCAAATATTCCAAAAAAATCCTCTTCTTCCTCTACTGTACGAGAGCACCCGACGAATGGCCAGATACATGGGATCTTTCTGAAACGGAATTTACTAGAGCAAAATCGCGCCATAAGACCTGGAAATGCGCAAAAATTTAATCGACCATTTCTGATGTGAATGAAACTTTGCACACGTATTTGGCTTAGCAAACTGAGCGTATGCACTCCAGCATAGGTTAATTGTTTATTGGTTCATTGTAGCTCAGAAACCGTTGGTTGTATAGAAAAACTGTTTGAGAAAGAGGAGTAGGGATTGAACAATGCCTCATAAAATTATACATAAAAACTCCGGGATGGATAAATGAAAGCCGATTTTTTATGGAAGATCAATATAAAAAAAATTGATATCAACATTTTTAAATTTTTTTTTATTTTAATGCTTTTGAAAGATTCAGACAGTCATTTAAAATCGAAAAGCTTGTTCCACATCAATGGACCATAAGACGTGGGTTAGAAACGTGAAACCCGTGACACACAAAGTTTGTTCACGATTCCCTGGCCGGATTAACTTAGAATGGACTGTATACGGTTGATCGATCGATGGGATACACGTGATTAACACTTAGCAAACTACCTTTATTAACTTAAAATTTTATTTATGATCGCGCGGACTACGAACTGAACAATTTTCTTACGCTATCTTACAGGGGATGGAGGGGGGTGAATTGATCGAAAAAATGGAAAAATATACTTACGTAATTATTGAACGGGCTCTAATGTGATATTTTTAACACACCTTTGCATGCAAGTTACAAACGTCGTAACTTTCACACATTTTTTTTTTCTTCTCAATGTTATTTTTTTATTGCCCTCCCCTTAGTTAACTGTCGAAATCATAATTTAAAAAAAAACTTCCTTTAAAATTTGATTTTCATTTTTCCTCCCTGGACTTTTAAATTGCGTAATAACTACAAGTTTCTTAGGAAAAAATCATGTCTTTTATTTTTAAATTTTTATGGGGTGTATTTTTTATAAGGCATCTCTCAGATAGCGAACCTATACATTAGAGAAATGACAAGACACTCACCGTTAAGGCAACTGTCAACATCAAAACGGGCGAGCTGTATAAATTTGCATTGCCGTTATCCGTTTTGATGTTGACAGTTGCCTTAACGGTGAGTGTCTTGTCATTTCTCTAAGGTATAGGTTCGCTACTCTCAGATAGTCTCGAGGTACGATGCTGGCCCAACAAGCCAGTTGCCGTGGTTTCGAGTCTCGGCTCGGGAGAGACTGTCAGTGTCGTCAGTAGGATCGTAGCGCTAGCCCTGCAATTGTCCTGTACACTGAACAGTCGGCTGAGAAGTCTGTTTATAAATAGAGGTCAAGTTCCGAAGCGGAATGTACCATGCACCACGGCTTTCCTTTTTTTATATTTTATATTTATATTTTTTCTGAGCTATAATACTTCAAATAAAACCTACGCCAAAATGCATATGCCCCTTTTACAAAGTAACTCATGGGTCTAAAAAACTCTTCACCTGTGAAAAATGCTCAGTTTGCTAAGCCAATAATGTACATGTGCAAATTTCCATTCAAATAAAAAATATTCAATATTCGACCATAGGTCGTTTGACAAGACTAGAGTTCAAGAAATAGCCAGTGTTATTTTCACGAGGTCAAAAAATGAGTGGGCAGTGGATTCTTTCAAGCCTGGACCCCTGGACCGGATGGGATTTATCCAGTGCTTTTACAAAAGAGTAAGGATATTACAGTCCCCCTTCTGGTAGAGATGTTTAGGGCTAGCATGATACAAAGCTACATTCCTAGTAAATGGCGAGAAGTCCGCGTCATATTTATTCCTAAGGCTGGAAAACGTGACAGGACGAGTCCCAAAGCATACAGACCAATCAGTCTAGCGTCTGTCATTTTAAAAATGATGGAAAAAATCATCAATCTACATATCAAATTATCATATTTGAACAGTAGACCATTGAACAAATTCCAGTTTGCCTACCAAGCTGGTAAATCAACTGAAACAGCACTTCACACGTTGGTTTCAAAACTAGAAAATCTTTTGATGCCAAGGAAATCTCACTGGCAGCTTTTCTTGATATTGAGGGAGCATTTGACAACGCCTCTCACGAATCTATAAAGAAAGCTATGATAAATCGGGGTTTTGACATATGCATCTCGAACTGGATACTTGCTATGTTAGACAATCGGTTAATCACAGCCAACTTAGGAAGATCAACTTTAACGACAAAACCAACAAGAGGCTGCCCGCAAGGAGGGGTTTTATCTTCTTTATTGTGGTCTCTGGTAGTCGATGATCTTCTTAACAACTTAACAAACCTAGGTTATGAAGTCATTGGATTTGCTGATGATATTACTATCTTAGTTAGGGGCAAATGTGGGCCTACTATTACTAATAGAATGCAAACTGCCCTAGACTACACACTCAAATGGTGTAAGCAGGAAGGGCTAAATGTTAATCCTTCTAAAACAGTCATTATCCCATTTACAAGAAAGAGAAAGTATAATATTGCAACTCTAAAGTTGGGAGAAACACAGTTGGAGCTATCCAAGCAAACCAAATACCTAGGTGTCATGCTTGACCATAAGCTTAACTGGAACGACCATCTGGAGTACGCAATCTCAAAAGCCAACAATGCTCTTTGGGCTTGCAGCAAAACATTTGGTAAGAAGTGGGGACTCAAACCAAGGATGATTCATTGGATTTACTTGGCTATAGTGAGACCCAGAATAACTTATGCCTCATTAGTGTGGTGGCCTAAAACTACACAAACATCAGCTCAGAAAAAGCTGGATAAGCTACAACGTCTGGCATGCCTATCAATAACTGGAGCATTAGCCAGCGCACCATCCAAAGCCTTAGAAGCTCTTTTGTATCTTCTACCTTTGCATCAATATGTGCAACTGGAAGCGGAAAAAGGGGCTCTCAGGCTCAAACGCGTTAAACTTCTTCAGGAAGGGGATCTAGAAGGACACTCACGAATCCTTAAAGATTTTCAACTGAACAACTTAGTAACAATGCATGAAGACTGGATGGAATCCAAGACTAACTTCATAGTTCCCTTCAAAGTGATTGAATCCTCTCGCAGCGAATGGGAAGAAGGAGGTCCTAAAACTCGCCCAGGATCACTCTTGTTTTTCACAGATGGCTCTAAAATGGGTGAATCTACTGGTGCTGGGGTTACTGGACCAGGAATTATTATATCAATTCCAATGGGACAGTGGCCCACAGTCTTCTAAGCTGAAATAAATGCTATCCTAACATGCACAAATATTTGTTTAGCTAGAAAATATAGATTTGCCAATATCTGTATTTTCTCTAATAGTCAAGCAGCTCTTAATGCTCTTAAAGCCTACACATGCCAGTCGAAGTTAGTTTGGGATTGTATTTTATCCCTACGACAACTGACTGTAACAAACTATGTAAATCTATACTGAGTGCCTGGTCACTATGGTATAGAAGGAAATGAAAAAGCCGATCTCTTAGCAAAAATTGGTTCTTCAACTGCATTCTTCGGACCGGAGCCATTCTGTGGGGTTTCTACATCCTGCCTGAAATCAGAGCTCAGAGGCTGGGAAGCAATGATGATTGGTGCCAACTGGAGGGCTACTTCCAACGAAGACAATCTAAACTATTCATTACACCTTGTAGTAGAATCACCCGCAACCTCCTCAGTACAAATAAAGCTGATCTGAGTACATTGACTGGCCTACTGACTGGACACTGTCCGAGTAGGTATCACCTTAAAAAAATAGGTAAACTGATAGAAGACATATGTCGCTTCTGTAATCTTGAAGTTGAAACTTCGGAACATCTACTGTGCCAATGCGGCGCATTATTTCAGCAAAGACAGCGTATTTTTGGAAAAGGTGTCCTTACGCCTAACGAGGTATGGAATGCTGAACTAACAAAGGTAATAAACTTTATCAAAGAGGGCATTCCTTCTTGGGGGGAGATGCAAAGTCCTAGCGCGACCGTCACTGATACCCATAGTGATGGAACGAACTGACAGTGCATATATATTAACGCGGAGTATACCACAATATATCTAACTAATGGTAGCAGTGGTCTTAAGCTCCTACAAGGAAAAAAAAAATAGGTCGTTTGAGATGATGTTTCTCTCAATTGTCAAGGATATGTGCCAGCTTTTTGATTTCACTGTTTCTCGAAACAATTGTTAGTGATTGACAATGAAGAAGTTAAGGTTTTCGTTTGAATGATTTCATTCCCGCAATATTTCTGCTGTTTAATCGACGTTTATCGATGTATATAGCGTTTCTATGTATTGCATAAGCGTCTAACAAAACCAAAACCATGCGTGTTCATAAGTCATACAACTCTCAAGTGTTTTTGCCCCGGTGTAAGAAAAACCTTTGGAAACAAGCTTCAAATTAAAAACAAGTTTTTAAAACATCACCAATCAAAGCATAAAACCTAACTTTTCTGAGATATACACACAAGACAACGCGTACAATTAAAATCGACACGTGTGAATCATTTCGGAATCCGCGTAAAAAAGAAGCATCACAAAAACCGCAACTAAAAAAACGTGAAATATGACACTAGTCATTTTTCACCTCATCTTTTCGACAATAATCACAATCCACAACACTCCCTCCGATCCAAGAATTATTTTTTCTATTATATTTATGAATGTATTATCTTACCGTATTGTAAATTGCAATCCGCTAGTTTTACGGGAAACTTTACATCTTTCGCGTTACACACAAGTGTCGCTTCCTCTTTTTTACTGTACTGAACGAAAACAATTATTGGACTGTACAGTGAGACGTGTTGACGACCAACAACGGATTTTCCATTTCTAGTTTTAATTTGAATGCTCATTACTTTACCATAGCTATCAAAAAGTTCTTTTATCTCGGATTTTCGCGTACCAGCAGTCAAATTACCAACAAATACACTACGCTTCACTAAAATAGAGTACAGTTGATTAATAAATTATTATTGTTAAAAAATCTGTGATGGGCACCATTCCGTTAACTCGCTAATTAGCGTCGCTAATATTTAAAACTGTGAGTTGCTAATGGCGTTCACAAAATGCTTCGAATGATGAACATACTAGAATGGGATTCAAGGTATCATACAAGCCACAGAAGCATTTTAAAGAACAAGCTCAAGGTGATCTAAACTAAAATTCTGGCACTACAAAAACTTCTGTAAATTGCAATGCGCTTGAAATTATGGCAAACTCGGTAATAATCGAGTTCTTATAAAAACATTCCTCAAAGTGTTTATTTACATACAAATAAAATCACTTTTGTTTTCGCTTGTTTTTACAAAATCCTCAAGTATGAACACCGTTTTATGAATTTTGAGCCTCTTATTGTCAATTACGCCTAATAATAATCATTTTCGTTTGTTTTTAATATCAATATATATAGTCATATGATAATCTATGTAATAAGTTAGCGATTAGCGAAAGTTCCGCTAACATGGGTTTAGCGTTCGCGTTTAGCGATAATCGAGCTAAATTTTCCAGTTAACCCATTAGCGATTAGTGTCGCTAATTTTTTGGTTAGCGGTGCCCACCACTGTCAAAAATTACTTTGTTTAAGAAACTGCTCATCTCCATCGCAGGGTTCTCCATTAAAAAAATAACTGGACGCATCCGATTTTTGCTTGTTTGTCACATCCACAGCAATCTCGTAAGTAAAATAATAAAAATATTTTGATGTTTTATTTTTGATATTAACTTTTCGAATACGATTCAACACTTTTTGGCGCATCTGACGACGCCTAACAGCTGGATTTTGTTGAAGGCTTTTGTCAGTGCTTGACGTAACTGCATCCATTGCGACCAAACTCTCTGAACAAAACTGTTTTGAAATCGCTTAGATTTAAATTAAATGACTTTACACAAACATTACAAAATGAACCGAATTCGCGTTATATTAAAATTTTGACATTCACGTAGGGATGTCCGTTTATCATTCGTTTGACTTAATCGATCAATAATAGGTTTAAAAACCAGGGATGCCAGAATATTCTTTCAAATGTCTTTACGATCCAAGAAAATATATCTTCACATGTCTGCCAACCCGAAATGGCTCGTTGAAAACGACCTGTTGAAAAAATTGAGAAATCGAAAACATAACCACATGTTTTGTAATGTCTGCACATATTGTGCATTTATATAAAAATTATCAAAACGTCGCTGATAAACTGGCAGTCAGGCTCACTTCCGATGCTTATTTTTGTTGTTCTCGCAACACTGCAACCATCTCAGCCGCCACTGCGCTGTCAGTCCGGCTTACAAAAACAAATACATTAAAATCATTCCCGCAGTTCATGTTGTGTAAACACGCAGTTGCTTTATGTGTTTGTAAAGTCGGAAGAAAGTTCGGAACTTTAATTTAGTGCTGGCGCCACAATATTTTTCAATGTCTTCCATTTGTTTTCACAAACAAGGATATCTTGACCACGCACACTCATTTAATTTAACTCTAAACTGAGTTAAATATCACTCTGTTTCGTTAAAAGTGGACGTACTCTAAATAGAGTATTTGTGCTATTACTCACTTTTGGGTAACATATCTATCTGTCAGAAGCTGAGCAAATTTTACTCTGTTGCTATTAATCACAAATCAACGAAACTGAGTGAAAGTTACCCACTTGTGTAATTCTAATATTTTTCAAGGAATTATTTCAAATATCAATTGAAATGAAAAACCACCAATTAAACGCAAATCATCAATTGTTTATTCATGAATGATAAAAAGTAGTCCAATGAACATCAAACAACTTCCACATCTTCTGCCTTGGCGGCTTCTTTTAAAATAGCAGCGATACGGTTAACAGTTGCTCGGGAACTGTTGTTTAATCTTTTATTTAAGGTACTTGACATGAAGTCCGTAATCATGTGCAAATCTGTTGGAATTTTGATTCCAAACATTAATTTGAATCTGGTACATTTAAGGAAATCTACCTGGTGACGACAACGAACATTCGACCTGTTTCGAAAGGCCTTCTAATACAAGCAATGTGAGGTTACTCTTTCTCGAGAGATGCCAGGTACATTTTAAAATCTTCGACTCCGTTAATGGTTTGGGCTCGAACGAATTTACAACTTTGAGTAACACTTTAGAAATAACTGATAGAACGTCGAATATTAGCATCAGAATATATACTGCTCTTAGTGCTTGAAAAGTTTTGACATGCGCACATATTACGCAAAAATGAGTAAATACGGCTATGGAGAGAATCTGAGTAAATATTACTCAGTTCAAACAATCAGTGTTACTCAGTTTTTGACGTTTAGCATGGAAATATAAAACAGAGTAGATGTTACTCAGTTTAGGGTAAAATTGAAGGAGCGTGCGGGGTAAATGTCTTCCATTTAAAGACATGTCTTCCAATCTGGCATCGCTGGCAGACTTGTCCTTAAATGGAAGACATTCATCCTGTGGCGAATACATGTTTGTTTGTGAAGTCAAATGGGAGCAATTCAAAAATATGTGAAGACATTGGGGCTTATTACGGGAGTCACTTCACGGTGAGATGACAACCGTAATAGGCAAGGTGAAAGTGATTCCCATTTGATTTGCACGCGACTTTTTTCACCGTGAGATTTTTTCACTTATTTCTCACCGTGACACCCGTAATCAGCCCCATTAGAAAAGTATGTTATATGACCAGACCGATGTCATGGCAACAGTTTCCTGAAGCCGCCGCCGATGATGATGGCGCTACTGTTGGAAATATGGCCACAAGCTCCGTTCATTGTGCCGCATGTGTTACTGTACGGATTTTTTGCATGCTTCTAACTATATTGAATGTAGGGCTGTCAGGAACGTGTTGAAACATGTTTGAACGTGACCATTTATGTCCTGCACAAAATCTATAAAACGTTCAAAACAAAACAATCGTTTTTCGTTTTCTGCATTTCTTCACACCACTTGCAGCAACAGTTGATCTCCCATGGACGGTGCTTAATTGGCTGTTTCGCAAGCACTGACAGCCTTTTGACGTATAATCGAGCCAGAGAAAAATGGCTTAAAGCAAAATGTATATGCGGATGACGTTCGTGACAGGGATGTGGATATGACCCGCATTTTGCAGAGGTGGTGACCTTTTTTTTTGCTCGACAGTTTTCGATTTGCCGCTTACTTTTCAGTCTTTGGTCGGTCCTAACGAGCCATCTCGGGTTAGAAGACATTTTTTATTGGAACGTGAAGACATTTGGAAAATAACCTGGCAGCCCTGATTGCTGGCACCCTCGAGCAGGGATGCCACATGTACAGATTAATCTGTATTTTACAGATTTTTGGCCGAAGTAACGGTACAGAATCTGTATATACAGATATACAGATTTTCGTCGAATAGTACAGATTTACAGATTTTCCGAAATTGACATTAATTTTAAAAAACAATCCAAATTTTATTTAATTAAATATTAAGCAAACTGAACATATTTTCAACTCCTCACACGTTTTAAGCTGAAAACTTTGTTTATGTACCATAAAAACTTAAAAAATACAAAGTTCTTTATGTCTAAACAATACAGATTTTTTTACAGATATTTTTGTTCCAGATACAGATGCTCAGATTTTTTCAAGGGAAAACACAGATTTAAATGTGGTAACCCTGCCCTCGAGTGCAGAGTCTATGTGTATATAGAGTCGCGCGAAGAGAAAATCTATCGTTTCGGCAACACAATTTTTGTGCCGTTTGTTGCCAAGAACTATACAGTTCTGTTTTTCACCATGCAAGCGAATATCATTTTTTGAAATTCTTCACAAGGTACACAGTTTTGAAAGATTACACCGGTAATGTTTTGTTAAATTTGAGTGAACCAGTGTACAGGTTTAATGTTGGATTGAAATGTGTAAGTAAAACTTCGGAAAAACACATATTCTTTACTACGCTCAATTACAACACTTTTCATCCACTCCTAACATTATCACCTTGTTTATTTACATTGCTCGATTGGTACCCTCGTTTAACACTGATTTGGTTCCTTTGGTTTCATCATTGCGGGACTTTTATTATAAACATAGACTCTGCTCGAGTGTACCGCCTGTGAAATATCGATAATTATCGTAATCGATAACAACGATATATATCGTTAACTTTCTCATCACATAGAGTTCTCCATTTGATTCTGTATTGGTGTGATGCATTAGTGTTAGTGAGATAGTTTTCTTTGTTAGCTGTAAGAATCTCGAACAAAACATAAATAAACAGAGATAAATTCTACGCACACTATCTTAGATTGCAATGGTGCTTATGTTCTTCATGAGATCTTGCTTGGAGAACTCTATAGACCACTACAGTCCATATAGACCATCTCACCGAATCTCTTAAACCTCACTTTGCTGACAGTTAGTGGTAACTTTGTTTACATCTTGGACTTTGTGTTTTTTCTGGTGGAACAATCGTGTGCGTAGTTGAAATGCTGCTCTATTTATAATTGTTCTTAATGTACTGACACCTCACGCACAATATTTGAAGAACATTGTGGTAACAATTGATATGATCTGCTATAATTGAGAGGGGTCCGCCACAGAAGGCAGAATCACAAAAGGCAGAAGCACGAAAGGCAGAATCATGAAAGGCAGAACTCTATGACCATACACACATGGCAGAATATTTCAAAAGGCGGAAATATAAAAGGCAGAATTCCAAAGGGCACGAAAGGCAAAATCACTAGAAGCAACACCTGCCTCACGATAGCCAAGTGCGTGATGCCAAATTGGTGTGAATAGTGGTCACGGTACCAAAGCTGCTACTCTTTATTTATTTGTTGACACAACATACATTTATTGTGTATAATTATTTGGAAACTAGTCTTTCCAACTAATCGCAAGCAATGACCAGCTAAACTATCAGATCCGAAACGCGCAAACTTGTTTGGCTTAGGTGCTCAAGACTCACGGCACCGCGGAAAGCAATTTTCCGATGTTAGGTGTAACTCACACTAGTCTGAAAGGCTTGTTGGATATAATTACCATTAAGCAATTCATGCGGCGAAGATGCATAATCGAGGGCAAGGAACCGAGGCGGCACTAAGCCGCCGTGGTTTCCGCAGTCCGAGCTGGCTGTCGACCCACCATCGGAAGCGGCGGCCTCTCGCACGCAAACGACTGATCTACTGGTTTTCTAGGATTATTCAAACAGGGTTTACTCAAGGTGGCTACTCAAAACCCAAAATTTAATTCCCGGTTTTTTCCTGGTTTTTCCCGATTCGTTCAAATATTTTTCCCGGTCAATTGTACTTCTGAATTCTGTAGTTTTCCACAAGTTAAGATTAAACAGCGTTACTTTCGATTTGCATCCCAATATAATCAAAGTTATTTCCTGAACGTGTTCAGCCTTATTGAAATCAAAAATCAAATAGGGAATCAAATCAAAGGAGATTTTGTCTACGAGTATTTTTTTAAATTTGTAGGAACCGTTTTTACTTCAGCCATATAAGAATCAAACACATTACTTTAGCAGCGTACGCACCTCCTCATCCATCAGTGTTGTCTCTTTGTGGGTGTCCGCGAGAAGTTTTGCCTTTTTGGCTTCTATCGCTTTGTGACCTTTTTCTTTCGGGCTTCTTCATCTTGATCCTGCTCCTTCTTCTTTGCCTTCATCAATTCAACATGTCGGCTATGTGAATTGCAAGCGTAACCCAAGTAACAAAACTGGTTTTATCAAAGTTTTATATCGCTGTTCTGGTTATATTTAGCGCCATATAACTTTTATAAAACTAATATTGTGACTAGGGCCGAGCCGAGACTCTAACCTATGACGACTGGCTTGTTAGTCCAGTATCGTACCTCGAAGCCAACTGGGAGATGGGGATCAACAACTAGATGATGTCAATTTCGTCTACTCCACCGGCATCCTGTACTGCATCGTACACCAAACGCTGTGCTACAAGGCTTCCCTATTCCAGATTCACAACTAGGTACTCCAACGTGGCACTGCTATGTAATAGAGTCAAAATCTTCTTAATAACCACGGCAAAGTTAGGAAGGTTCTTGTCTGAACCGGCTATCAGATCTCTCCAAAAAGTATCAAGGCGCTTCTCACTACGGCGGTAGAAAGTCAGCGAGTGTGGAGTGCATATTCACATGTGCAAAATTTCATAACAATCGGTCCAATGGTTATTGATTATGTCATTGAAACGAGAAGAAAATCGCCATCATAGAAAATCCGACTGCGACCATAAGATGGACAACTGGGAATCACTCATACAACTATGTTTCGTGTGGTGTGGTAAAATCGTTTAAGGAGTCACAGACGACCGAGTGGCGGACTGGAAGTGGGAGAAAATCGATAGCTGACCCTTTGAAGGCCCGAAAGATGCTGAATTATTTCCGAACCTTCCGATTCGCGGCGCGGCTCTAAAGGCAAAGTGTTCCGCCTGGTTCGTTTAGCAAACCATGAGACGAGCTGGGATCTTTTTTTTTTTAAGGGGGGATTTGTTAGTAGCTTAAGTATTTATGATAAATATTAGTAAATAATGAGTATGTGTGTCCAATCACAAATGGTGACTTCTCAACACTGTTAGAAATTTGTAATTTTAATTGTTAGGATTTGTTTGCTTTCGCAATTAGGACTTATCATTCGTAGGGATTTAAACCTACTTGTCAGAAAAGGGGAAGTAAACTTACAACTAACTTAATTGCTAACTTATTGGCTATAAAGAGAGCTTATCGTAGCAATTGAGGATTGCAACGATTTTTGTCGAAAATTGTTAATAATTTTATTTGACATAGCTTCTAATGGTTCAACACCAGTAAGTCTATGTAATTCGAGTGTACCAAACCAAGGAGGATGCTTCAAAATCATTTTCAGAATAATAAACATCTCGTATATTTGATGCACTTGGCTTGTATACTCTCAATGTGCTCTTTGAAAATAAGTTTTTATCATAAATTAGTCCCAAGTACTTAACCTTGTCGGACCAACTTAAAATAACCCCATTCATCTTGACAACGTGATTATTGTTTGGCTTGAGGAAAGAAGCCCTAGGCTTATGCGGAAAAATTATCATTTGAGTTTTAGAAGCATTGGGAGAGATTTTCCACTTTTGCAAGTAGGAAGAAAAAATATCTAAACTTTTCTGCAATCGACTGCATATGACACGAAGACTTTTTCCTTTTACGGAAATGCTTGTGTCATCGCAGAACAATGACTTTGTGCATCCTGGAGGCAAATCAGGAAGATCTGAAGTGAATATGTTGTACAGGACTGGACCCAAGACTGAACCTTGAGGTACACCTGCTCTGACAGGAAATCTATCAGATTTTGAATTCTGATTGTTCTGCAGAGTTCGATCAGTAAGATAATTTTTAAAAATTTTGATTAGGAAAATTGGAAAATTAAAAGTATGCATTTTCGCAATCAAACCTTTATGCCAAACACTGTCGAATGCTTTTTCTATGTCTAAAAGAGCAGCTCCAGTGGAATAACCTTCAGATTTGTTAGCTCGTATCATATTAGTAACTCTGAGCAATTGATGAGTTGTGGAATGCCCATGGCGAAATCCAAACTGTTCATTTGTAAAAATTGAATTTTCGTTGATTTGTGACATCATTTTGTTAAGAATAATTCTCTCAAACAGTTTACTTATTGAAGAAAGCAAACTGATTGGTCGATAACTTGAAACTTCAGCTGGGTTCTTATCCGGTTTTAAAATTGAAGTAATTTTTGCATTTTTCCATAATTTGGAAAAATATGCAATTTCGAAGCAGCAATTGAAAATTTTCACTAAAAATTCCATTGTGCTCTCAGGGAGATGTTTGATTAGTATATTAAAGATTCCATCGTCACCAGGTGCTTTCATATTTTTGAAATTTTTGATAATTGATTTAATCTCATTCAAGTTCGTTTCAATTATTTCTGCAGGTAAAAAATTCTGGGAAGAAATTAAATCAAAATGACGTGTGACTTCATTTTCAATTGGACTCACAATATTCAAATTTGAGTTATGAACACTCTCAAACTGCTGAGCAAGTCTTTGAGCCTTTTGTTCATTGGATACAAGAAAACGTTCACCATCTTTTAAAACTGGAATAGGCTTTGAAGGTTTCTTGAGAATCTTTGACAGCTTCCAAAATGGTTTTGAATATGGTTTCAATTTTTAACTTTAGTCTCAAAATTTTGATTTCTCAGAAGAGTAAATCTATGTTTAATCTCTTTCTGTAAATCTTTATAAATAGTTTTAAAAACAGGGTCACGAGAACGTTGATATTGACGTCTGCGGACATTTTTCAAACGAATTAGAAGTTGAAGATTTTCGTCAATTATTGGTGAATCAAATTTCATTTGAGCCTTTGGAACAGAATAATTCCTGGCATCAACAATTGCACATTTTAATGCTTCCAAAGCGGAATCAATATTCACTTCGTTTTGCAAATCAAGCTCATTATTGAAATTTCTCTCAATATGAGTTTTGTATCTTTCCCAATTGTTATATTCCCCTTGTTATAATTAAAAACAGAGCTCATAGGGTTTAAAACTGATTCATGTGATAAAGAAAAAGTTATTGGAAGATGGTCATAATCAAAGTCAGCATGTGTGATCAAATCACTACATACATGACTTTGATCTGTTAGCACCAAATCAATTGTTGAAGGGTTTCTTACAGAAGAAAAGCATGTAGGACTATTCGGAGACAAAATAGAATAGTATCCTGAAGAACAATCATTGAATAAAATTTTGCCATTGGAATTACTTTGAGAATTATTCCATGAACGATGTTTAGCGTTAAAATCGCCGATTATGAAAAATTTCGAACGATTTCTGGTGAGTTTTTGTAAATCACCTTTAAAATAATTTTTGAGCTCGCGTGTGCATTGAAATGGTAAATATGCTGCGGCAATAAATAAAATCCCAAGTTCAGTTTGAACTTCAATTCCCAAAGTTTCAATAACTTTCGTCTCAAGATGGGGAAGAGCACGATGTTTGATTCGGCGATGAATAACAATTGCAACTCCACCGCCGGAACCCTGAATCCTATCATATCTATGAACCACGTAATTGGGATCATATTTTAATTTTATGTTAGGTTTCAAAAATGTTTCAGTAATAATTGCAATATGCACATTATTTACTGTTAAAAAATTAAAAAGCTCATTCTCATTGGCCTTCAATGAGCGAGCATTCCAATTTAATATTTTAATTGTTTTATTTAAAATCATTGCTAAATTTTGAATTAGAAACAATTTTAATAGTAAAATTTGTGCCTATTTGCATGGCTTCAAACATTGATTTTGCCTGCAACATGGCGTTCATAAGATCGAACATTGCCTGTTGCAAAAAAGAAAGTTTACCTGCCGTAATAGGCCCCAGGCAGTTGACATTAGAAAAAATATTTTCGACAGCAATATTAGCTGGAGTAATAGGTGTACAATTATTTTCTAGAGTGTTTTGCTTACCCATATTAACGGTCATTTTCGAACTACCAACACTAGGCGGTATAATGTTCGAACTACCTGTAACCTGTGCATAAGTTAAACGGGTATGCAAAAGAGTAGGTAAATTTGCGTCACTGGTACGCTTGGAGAATTTTGTTTTGAAGTTGGTTTTAATTGAGAAATTGAATTTTGTTTACCTTGCCTTGCCCTAACAATTGCTAAACGGACTGGGCATTGATAAAAATTTGACATATGGTTGCCGTTACAATTCGCACAGCGAAAATTTTTACTCTCTTTCACAGGACATGTGTCCTTTTTGTGAGAAGAGTCTCCACAATTAAGACATTTTTGGTCCATGTTACAGAATTTGGAACCATGGCCATAACGTTGGCAAGTACGGCATTGGGTGATATGCTTTTCACCTCCGCCATACTTCCTATAAATTTCCCACTTTACACGCACATTATACAAAGCATGTGCTTTTTCAAAAATTTTTAAGTTGTTAACCTCATTGCGGTTAAAATGAATTAAATAATTAACAAGGGAAATTCCAGTTCTCTGACTGTTTTCGCTTCGTGATTTTTGTTTCATTAGAATTACTTGGGTAGGGGCTATGCCAAGTAATTCTGTTAAAGTAAGTTTGATCTCATCAACGGTTTGATCGTTAGTGAGACCTTTCAAGACAACCTTGAACGGCTTGGCGTTCTTGGTGTCATATGTAAAAAATTTGTACATCTTGTCAGTTAAATACTGAACAAGACGATCACGACCCTTTACTGAGTCGGCTAATAAGCGGCATTCGGCCAATTTGATAGGTAACTTTAACGTCAGAAACAAATATTGAAAGTTCCTTTTTGAATATATTAAATTCAGAAGAAATAGTTACCACAATAGGTGGAACTTTCTCCTTTTTTAAAGATTTTATATTTTGTATAGTTTCATTATTGGTAACTTCCATTTCACCAGCTTCTTGCTCAGGCAAAATATCAAATGGATTGTCACAACAGACACTCGAAGTGTCAGAAAGAGATGCCTCTCTTTTCCTCCCCGCAGCGATACGAGGTTTCTTTTTCCGTCCAGCCATTTCAGGTGATACGAAAAAAGTTGAAACAAATGTTAAATTCAAAAGTAGGTAGTCTTGAGAAAGACTGATGGGAAATAACTTTCAGGTAGTCTTTAAAAGACACACTGACAAAACACAAACTTTGAAGCTATAGGCAGTCAAAGACCAGTCCACAAGCAACCGAAAAACGTCTGATCTGTAGGACAGTTCAAGACGCACTGACGAGCTGGGATCAGTGCTTTGTAAAGGATCGCAAGTTGACTGTTAAAACACGAATGCGATCGCCTTCCGCAGTCAACTTGTTTGCTCGGCATAGTACAGCGATCGCCCGGAGAAAGAGCAGTCAAAGTGGAATTGAAATTTTTTTAGTTCCTAGGTGGCGGTCATTCGCTATGGCAGCGCTCGTTTCTTCCGTTCAATCTTTCATTATGTATACGTTCAAGGCACAAAGTGAATAGGGCAGTTGGTACCATTTCTACAGCTTCGCTGGGTTGCGGGTCAGCGAAGACGGCACCGAAGGCGGGAAGTAAATAATGAAATAACTTTCGGTCGCTTGCGCGGCAATTAACACACATGTGATTTGCTATTTCTTAATTGTGTGCTTTGCATCTGAGGTGGATGGCCTTTAGATTTTTTTGTGACTCGTGGTTGTAGCATATCCTGCGCTGCGAAAGCGGCTCGCCCTACCGCAGTTTAATGTACAGGTCTACTGTAAATTAACCCACGGCAAGGCGAACCGTCTTCGCAGCGCAGGCCGTGCCAGTGTGTTTTTAGTCTCACAGTCTTTCGTGAAGATGTAAAAGAAATAATATTTTCTAACCAATATTTTGTATATACCTACCTATTTGTGTTGTTGCGAGCACGAGTGGTTGATTTTTCTTTAAACGATGTTAATCAATAAATTCCAATAAATTATTTTGATTATTGAATTTCATAGATTCAACTGCACTAATACAGTGCAGAGCAGAAATGTTACGGATGTGATTTTTAAGACATCTGCAGATGCGGATGCGGATGCGGATATGTGATTACGGATGCAGATGTCGATGTGGATGTCAATTTGCATGCGGATGTTCCGCATTTGCGGATGCGTTACATCCCTAGTGCAGAGCATGTAACAAAACGAGATGATCAAAAGAATAAGAATTATGTATTAAAACGTAATTACATTTGACTACGACGGCCATGTAGCATGTACCACTCTCACTTTATGAAAAAACAACAGATACAAAAAAAAAACGTTGCGAGCTATTTATTTAAAATACATATACACTAAAGTCGCGGGGGATACTTGCCGCGTAAAAGAAATCCGCGTAAATTCCGGAATCCGCGTAAAAAAAACCCGCGGAAAAAGCGACCTTAGTATATTTAATTCCGTTTTACCGAGACGATCAGTAGGAAATCTATTCATAATTCACAGTAAGAACTTCTGTATTTAGTGATAATATCAAATACACTAAAATCGAATTAGTTTATTCTGTGAATATGTAACTGTGTATAGGTGTCAACAATATACTTATTGACTGTCATCACTGAAGAAGCATAAAATATAACAAAGATGAAGAAACCTGTAGAAGAATTGATAGTGAGGGAGAGAGAGAATGAGCGAAAGAGAGAAAGAGAGTGAGATAGAGAAAACGAGAGAGAGAGAGAGAGAGAAAAAGCGATAGAGATCATTTCGAATGAAAGGCCCCAACAATGTTCAAAAAGGTAAATATTTCATGTCAAAAAAGCTCCTTCTAATAGAAAGCACGCTCAGTATGATTTTTGAGAATCTCCTGAGCTTTTATTTGCAACTGAGACAACAAAATCAGATAATGCGCTCTGCAAGAGAAGTGTAGCAGATTGTGAAATAACACACATATAAACAACATATTCGCACATACATACGCACATGCACACATACACATATTCACAAACATTGCTCAGTTTGTCGAGCTGAGTCGAATGGTATATACGTTTCGCCCCAAGGCCTCGGATGTGTTTTGCGTTTCACGAATGATTTTTAAACCTTTGTTTTAGTATAACCAACAGTTTTTTTTTATTAATAGTTAACAAAGAAAAAAAAGGAAATATAAAGTCATTTAATCGATTAAAACTTCATCAAGTAACTCAGGGTTCAATTTCGCGATGAGAATATCCTCTAATGTTGATTCTGCTAATGATAGCCGCCTGTCTGACAAAATAAGTGCCAGCGCACTGAAGGCTCGTTCTACTGAGACTTGTGTTGAGGGGACCGCATAAACTACTTCGGCCACCTCAAACAGTTCTTTGCATGTTATTTTTTTTCCTGCCAGCTGCTCCAAACATCAAAATTGTGTTCTTTTCGTGTACCGACGTCTAGAACACTCAGTTGCTCTGTTATCGTATTTTTTCGCGAATTTTGGTTGGAGCTGGGAAGTGAACCTCCATATAAAGTCGTTAAATAATCGTCCAAGTCGTCTTTTGAGGAGGCCACTTCAAAAATGGAATTTTCAGGTTGTGTATCACCTTTTAAATTGGAGATACGGGCCGATGTTTTGACAATGAATTTCTGTAAAGTTGAAGCAAAATGATAAAATTTGTGATATTTCATTATTATTGTTATTGTTTTTAACCATTATATGGTCGGCGTGCAGCCACACCGAAGCTAGCGCCAAAAATAATATTTCGAGTAATTGGCATTCAAAGTTTAATTACCCCATTTGTTTTTTTGCTAGAGATTTTTTGTTATTATATCGTTATGATCTATTGAAATGATTTCGTTTTTTCATGATATATAGATTATTACTCTTCACATCCCCTCATGTTTTTGTTGACTTAATTAAAAAAGATGGCGCTTGGTTCGTTCTGGTCGCACGCCAACTATTTGATCAGATAATAATATCTTTTATTGATTGGCTTGGTACCTGGGTGTACACCTGATTGAAATTTATGTTACTGAGTGAAGTTTAACTGATTTTATTTCCCTAAGTATTCGTGATAAGGAAATGCACCTACTTAAGGCGTAAGGTTATGGTTCCCAGGATTCATCCGGTTCATGGAGACCCAAGTTCCTTGTTACTTTGAAAATAATGGAATCATTGGTATTAATATTGAATGTTTATTATTAAAATATTAAATGTTAAATACTACATATTTCATATTACGTAATAAATATTAGATATTAAATATATCAAAAACAAATCAAAAATAAATGTTAAATATAATATATAAAATAAAAAAAATTAAATAAAAAATATTAAATATTAAATATTAAATATTATATATTAAATATTGAATATTAAATATTGAATATTAAATATTAAATATTAAATATTAAATATTGAATATTAAATATTAAATATTAAATATTAAATATTAAATATTAAATATTAAATATTAAATATTAAATATTAAATATTAAATATTAAATATTAAATATTAAATATTAAATATTAAATATTAAATATTAAATATTAAATATTAAATATTAAATATTAAATATTAAATATTAAATATTAAATATTAAATATTAAATATTAAATATTAAATATTAAATATTAAATATTAAATATTAAATATTAAATATTAAATATTAAATATTAAATATTAAATATTAAATATTAAATATTAAATATTAAATATTAAATATTAAATATTAAATATTAAATATTAAATATTAAATATTAAATATTAAATATTAAATATTAAATATTAAATATTAAATATTAAATATTAAATATTAAATATTAAATATTAAATATTAAATATTAAATATTGAATATTAAACATTAAATATTAAATATTAAATATTAAATATTAAATATTAAATATTAAATATTAAATATTAATTATTAAATATTAAATATTAAATATTAAATATTAATATTGAATATTAAATATTAAATATTTAATATTAAATATTAAATATTAAATATTAAATATTAAATATTAAATATTAAATATTAAATATTAAATATTAAATATTAAATATTAAATATTAAATATTAAATATTAAATATTAAATATTAAATATTAAATATTAAATATTAAATATTAAATATTAAATATTAAATATTAAATATTAAATATTAAATATTTAATATTAAATATTAAATATTAAACATTAAATATTAAATATTAAATATTAAATATTAAATATTAAATATTAAATATTAAATATTAAATATTAAATATAAAATATAAAATATTAAATATAAAATATAAAATATTAAATATTAAATATTAAATATTAAATATTAAATATTAAATATTAAATATTAAATATTAAATATTAAATATTAAATATTAAATATTAAATATTAAATATTAAATATTAAATATTAAATATTAAATATTAAATATTAAATATTAAATATTAAATATTAAATATTAAATATTTAATATTAAATATTAAATATTTAATATTTAATATTTAATATTAAATATTAAATATTAAATATTTAATATTAAATATTAAATATTAAATATTAAATATTAAATATTAAATATTAAATATTAAATATTAAATATTAAATATTAAATATTTAATATTTAATATTTAATATTTAATATTAAATATTAAATATTAATTAAAAATAAAATATTAAATTAAATATTAAATATTAAATATTAAATACTAAATATTAAATATTAAATATTAAATATTAAATATTAAATATTAAATATTAAATATTAAATATTAAATATTAAATATTAAATATTAAATATTAAATATTAAATATTAAATATTAAATATTAAATATTAAATATTAAATATTAAATATTAAATATTAAATATTAAATATTAAATATTAAATATTAAATATTAAATATTAAATATTAAATATTAAATATTAAATATTAAATATTAAATATTAAATATTAAATATTAAATATTAAATATTAAATATTAAATATTAAATATTAAATATTAAATATTAAATATTAAATATTAAATATTAAATATTAAATATTAAATATTAAATATTAAATATTAAATATTAAATATTAAATATTAAATATTAAATATTAAATAAAAAATATTAAATATTAAATATTAAATATTAAATTTTAAATATAAAATATTTAATATGAAATATTAAATATTAAATATTAAATATTAAATATTAAATTTTAAATATAAAATATTAAATATTAAATATTAAATATAAAATATTAAATATTAAATATTAAATATTAAATATTAAATATTAAATATTAAATATTAAATATTAAATATTAAATATTAAATATTAAATATTAAATATTAAATATTAAATATTAAATATTAAATATTAAATATTAAATATAAAATATTAAATATTAAATATCAAATATCAAATATTAAATATTAAATATTAAATATTAAATATTAAATATTAAATATTAAATATTAAATATTAAATATTAAATATTAAATATTAAATATTAAATATTAAATATTAAATATTAAATATTAAATATTAAATATTAAATATTAAATATTAAATATTAAATATTAAATATTAAATATTAAATATTAAATATTAAATATTAAATATTAAATATTAAATATTAAATATTAAATATTAAATATTAAATATTAAATATTAAATGTTAAATATTAAATATTAAATATTAAATATTAAATTTTAAATATTAAATATTAAATATTAAATATTAAATATTAAATATTAAATATTAAATATTAAATATTAAATATTAAATATTAAATATTAAATATTAAATATTAAATATTAAATATTAAATATTAAATATTAAATATTAAATATTAAATATTAAATATTAAATATTAAATATTAAATATTAAATATTAAATATTAAATATTAAATATTAAATATTAAATAAAAAATATTAAATATTAAATATTAAATATTAAATTTTAAATATAAAATATTTAATATGAAATATTAAATATTAAATATTAAATATTAAATATTAAATTTTAAATATAAAATATTAAATATTAAATATTAAATATAAAATATTAAATATTAAATATTAAATATTAAATATTAAATATTAAATATTAAATATTAAATATTTAATATTAAATATTAAATATTAAATATTAAATATTAAATATTAAATATTAAATATTAAATATTAAATATTAAATATAAAATATTAAATATTAAATATCAAATATCAAATATTAAATATTAAATATTAAATATTAAATATTAAATATTAAATATTAAATATTAAATATTAAATATTAAATATTAAATATTAAATATTAAATATTAAATATTAAATATTAAATATTAAATATTAAATATTAAATATTAAATATTAAATATTAAATATTAAATATTAAATATTAAATATTAAATATTAAATATTAAATATTAAATATTAAATATTAAATATTAAATATTAATAAATATTAAATATTAAATATTAAATATTAAATATTAAATATTAAATATTAAATGTTAAATATTAAATATTAAATATTAAATATTAAATTTTAAATATTAAATATTAAATATTAAATATTAAATATTAAATGTTAAATATTAAATATTAAATATTAAATATTAAATATTAAATATTAAATATTAAATATTTAATATTAAATATTAAATATTAATATTTAATATGAAATATTAAATATTAAATATTAAATATTAAATATTAAATATTAAATATTAAATATTAAATATTAAATATTAAATATTAAATATTAAATATTAAATATTAAATATTAAATATTAAATATTAAATATTAAATATTAAATATTAAATATTAATATTAAATATTAAATATTAAATATTAAATATTAAATATTAAATATTAAATATTAAATATTAAATATTAAATATTAAATATTAAATATTAAATATTAAATATTAAATATTAAATATTAAATATTAAATATTAAATATTAAATATTAAATATTAAATATTAAATATTAAATATTAAATATTAAATATTAAATATTAAATATTAAATATTAAATATTAAATATTAAATATTAAATATTAAATATTAAATATTAAATATTAAATATTAAATATTAAATATTAAATATTAAATATTAAATATTAAATATTAAATATTAAATATTAAATATTAAATATTAAATATTAAATATTAAATATTAAATATTAAATATTAAATATTAAATATTAAATATTAAATATTAAATATTAAATATTAAATATTAAATATTAAATATTAAATATTAAATATTAAATATTAATTATTAAATATTAAATATTAAATATTAAATATTAAATATTAAATATTAAATATTAAATATTAAATATTAAATATTAAATATTAAATATTAAATATTAAATATTAAATATTAAACATTAAATATTAAATATTAAATATTAAATTTTAATATTAAACAATGAATATTAAATATTAAATATTAAATATTAAATATTAAATATTAAATATTAAATATTAAATATTAAATATTAAATATTAAATATTAAATATTAAATATTAAATATTAAATATTAAATATTAAATTTTAAATATTAAATATTAAATATTAAATATTAAATATTAAATATGAAATATTAAATATTAAATATTAAATATTACATATTAAATATTAAATATTAAATATTAATATTGAATATTATATATTAAATATTAAATATTAAATATTAAATATTAAATATTAAATATTAAATATTAAATATTAAATATTAAATATTAAATATTAAATATTAAATATTAAATATTAAATATTTAATATTAAATATTAAATATTAATTATTAAATATTAAATATTTAACATTAAATATTAAAGGTTTAATATTTAATATTTAATATTTAATATTAATATATAATATTTAATATTTAATATTTAATATTAATATTTAATATTAATATTTAATTTTTAATATTTAATATTTAATATTTAATATTTAATATTTAATATTTAATATTTAATATTTAATATTTAATATTTAATATTTAATATTTAATATTTATATTTAATATTTAATATATAATATTTAATATTTAATATTTAGTATTTAATATTTAATTTTTAATATTTAATCTTAAATATTTAATATTTAATATTTAATATTTAATATTTAATATTTAATATTTAATATTTAATATTTAATATTTAATATTTAATATTTAATAGTTAATACTTAATATTTAATATTTAATATTTAATATTTAATATTTAATATTTAATATTTAATATTTAATATTTAATATTTAATATTTAATATTAAATATTTAATATTTAATATTTAATATTTAATATTTAATATTTAATATTTAATATTTAATATTTAATATTTAATTTTTACTATTCAATATTTAATATTTAATATTTAATATTTATTATTTAATATTTAATATTTAATATTTAATATTTCATATTTAATATTTAATATTTAATATTTAATATTTAATATTCAATATTTAATATTTAATATTTAATATTTATTATTTAATATATAATATTTAATATTTAATATTTAATATTTAATATTTAATATTTAATATTTAATATTTAATATTTAATATTTAATATTTAATATTTAATATTTAATATTTAATATTTAATATTTAATATTTAATATTTAATATTTAATATTTAATATTTAATATTTAATATTTAATATTTAATATTTAATATTTAATATTTAATATTTAATATTTAATATTTAATATTTAATATTTAATATTTAATATTTAATATTTAATATTTGATATTTAATATTTAATATTTAATATTTAATATTTAATTTTAATATATAATATTTAATATTTAACATTTAATATTTATTATTTAATATTTAAAATTTAATATTTAATATTTAATATTTAATATTTAACATTTAATATTTAATATTTAATATTTAATATTTAATATTTAATATTTAATATTAAATATTTAATATTTAATATTTAATATTTAATATTTAATATTTAATATTTAATATTTGATATTTGATATTTAATATTTAATATTTTATATTTAATATTTAATATATAATATTTAATATTTAATATTTAATATTTCATATTTAATATTTAATATTTAATATTTAATATTTAATATTAAATATTTAATATTAAATATTAAATATTAAATATTAAATATTAAATATTAAATATTAAATATTAAATATTAAATATTAAATATTAAATATTAAATATTAAATATTAAATATTAAATATTAAATATTAAATATTAAATATTAAATATTAAATATTAAATATTAAATATTAAATATAAAATATTAAATATTAAATATCAAATATCAAATATTAAATATTAAATATTAAATATTAAATATTAAATATTAAATATTAAATATTAAATATTAAATATTAAATATTAAATATTAAATATTAAATATTAAATATTAAATATTAAATATTGAATATTAAATATTAAATATTAAATATTAAATATTAAATATTAAATATTGAATATTAAATATTAAATATTAAATATTAAATATTAAATATTAAATATTAAATATTAAATATTAAATATTAAATATTAAATATTAAATATTAAATATTAAATATTAAATATTAAATATTAAATATTAAATATTAAATATTAAATATTAAATATTAAATATTAAATATTAAATATTAAATATTAAATATTAAATATTAAATATTAAATATTAAATATTAAATATTAAATATTAAATATTAAATATTAAATATTAAATATTAAATATTAAATATTAAATATTAAATATTAAATATTAAATATTAAATATTAAATATTAAATATTAAATATTAATTATTAAATATTAAATATTAAATATTAAATATTAAATATTAAATATTAAATATTAAATATTAAATATTAAATATTAAATATTAAATATTAAATATTAAATATTAAATATTAAATATTAAACATTAAATATTAAATATTAAATATTAAATTTTAATATTAAACAATGAATATTAAATATTAAATATTAAATATTAAATATTAAATATTAAATATTAAATATTAAATATTAAATATTAAATATTAAATATTAAATATTAAATATTAAATATTAAATATTAAATATTAAATATTAAATATTAAATATTAAATTTTAAATATTAAATATTAAATATTAAATATTAAATATTAAATATGAAATATTAAATATTAAATATTAAATATTACATATTAAATATTAAATATTAAATATTAATATTGAATATTATATATTAAATATTAAATATTAAATATTAAATATTAAATATTAAATATTATATTAAATATTAAATATTAAATATTAAATATTAAATATTAAATATTAAATATTAAATATTAAATATTAAATATAAATATTAAATATTAAATATTTAATATTTAATATTTAATATTTAATATTTAATATTAATATTTAATATTTAATATTTAATATTTAATATTTAATATTTAATATTTAATATTTAATATTTAATATTTAATATTTAATATTTAATATTTAATATATAATATTCAATATTAATATTTAATATTTAATATTTAATATGTAATATTTAATATTTAATATTTAATATTTCATATTTAATATTTAATATTTAATATTTAATATTTAATATTTAAAATTTAATATTTAATATTTAATATTTAATATTTAATATTTAATATTTAATATTTAATATTTAATATTTAATATTTAATATTTAATATTTAATATTTAATATTTAATATTTAATATTTAATATTTAATATTTAATATTTAATATTCATTGTTTAATATTAAAATTTAATATTTAATATTTAATATTTAATGTTTAATATTTAATATTTAATATTTAATATTTAATATTTAATATTTAATATTTAATATTTAATATTTAATATTTAATATTTAATATTTAATATTTAATATTTAATATTTAATATTTAATAATTAATATTTAATATTTAATATTTAATATTTAATATTTAATATTTAATATTTAATATTTAATATTTAATATTTAATATTTAATATTTAATATTTAATATTTAATATTTAATATTTAATATTTAATATTTAATATTTAATATTTAATATTTAATATTTAATATTTAATATTTAATATTTAATATTTAATATTTAATATTTAATATTTAATATTTAATATTTAATATTTAATATTTAATATTTAATATTTAATATTTAATATTTAATATTTAATATTTAATATTTAATATTTAATATTTAATATTTAATATTTAATATTTAATATTTAATATTCAATATTTAATATTTAATATTTAATATTTAATATTTAATATTTAATATTCAATATTTAATATTTAATATTTAATATTTAATATTTAATATTTAATATTTAATATTTAATATTTAATATTTAATATTTAATATTTAATATTTAATATTTAATATTTAATATTTAATATTTGATATTTATATTTAATATTTAATATTTAATATTTAATATTTAATATTTAATATTTAATATTTAATATTTAATATTTAATATTTAATATTTAATATTTAATATTTAATATTTAATATTTAATATTTAATATTTAATATT